>NC_045745.1:1831550-1858157 GCF_008692095.1 Etheostoma spectabile | reverse complement strand
CAAACCTCATTTATATCAAATTATACAAAGTTTTTAGTTAAAAAGGCAGAAATTATGAATTATTTAGACTAATAGTTAAGATCTGGGGATGTTGATTGGATCACAGATGGGTATATGTCAAAGATTAGTCTGGATACTATTTTGAAACCATTAAAACCAAAGAATTAAAATGCTATAAGATTAAATAAAACACCCAAGAAATTCAATAAAAGTAATTATTAATTTTACCTGAAGAACGTTGTATGGAATCATCCATGTTATTTTGGGGCAATTTGGTTTGAAAGAAATCCATATTTCTGATATAAAACAATTTGACCCAAGGACAACACAAGGGTTCAAATTTAACCGGAATGGAATTTATGGATAGAAAGGAAAAAAGGTAACTATAGAGAGAAGAGATACAGTAAGTCAAAACCTAAATAAATAAAATGGAAAAAAATAGCTAAAGGTCTAGGAGAAAGGCTGAGATAAGTGCTAAAAACCTTCATAATAATATAAGATCTAAATAGCCAATTATTTCCATGCATAACATAGGTTATGGTTAGTGGTTAATCCATCCATCCATCTTCATCCACTTATCCAGTATCAGGTCGCGGGGACAGCAGCTCTAGTAGGGTACCCCAAACTTCCCTTTCCCGAGCCACATCAACCAGCTCCGACTGGGGCGAGGCGTTCCCAGGCCAGGTTGGAGAATTAATCTCTCCACCTAGTCCTGGGTCTTCCCGAGGCCTCCTCCCAGCTGGACGTGCCTGGAACACACTCCCTAGGGAGGCGCCCAGGAGGCATCCTACCAGAGCCGAACCACCTCAAATGGCTCCTTTCGACGCGAAGGAGCAGCGGCTCTACTCCGAAGCTCCTCTCGGATGACTGAGCTTCTCACCCGATCTCTAAGGGAGACGCCAGCCATCCTCCTGAGGAAACCCATTTCGGCCGCTTATACCCTGGATCTCATGTCATGTCAGTTTCATGTCACTCTTATGTAGAAAACTTCAAGTAAAATGTCACTGCATGTTCAGCATAGTGACATATTGATACATGACTCACTTCAAAACATCAATTTATTTAATATGACTTCCATGATGCCACAGAAGAGAATAATGTTTGCAGGCTGCTGCATTGAACCACAAGCACACAATGAGTGGGTAATAACTTGGATGGAAAAAAAGGTTTACTACCATTTATTAAATGCTAGTTTTAGTTTGTAGTGTATTACACAGCCATCAAGTGTTTGGAATATCTTCTGTAATAATTATTTGTTCAGGCTCAAATGTATATACAATGTATATGCAAATAAGTTTTTTTTGTACCTGATCTTCTGAGGGAGTGCTTGGTTACCCAATAATAATCTCTTTTTGAATAATGGAGAGGAAAATTCAGGTTTACAAATTCACTTTTTTACATTTCCTTATTCAGAAAGTGCAGTCCCCTGGCGAGAACTGAACACTGAAAGGACAGATGAAGTCCAAAAATGGAGACAACGGGCATGCAGCTCTGTTCAGCGTGCATACGAGGACGTGTCCACACATGTCAGCATTGCCAAGTGGACTCTTGTCGGGTGTGTGTGTGTGGATGCGGAGAGTACAATTTAGTCTGATGCTTGAATACTGTGTTGGATTTTACAGGTAACATTGGGTTCAACCAATTTTTCGTCACCCAATGACAGTGTGAGAAGACACAAACTTAGATTAAATTTAGTACCCCTCCTACCTCTACTACCTTTGGACGTAATGCCTTCCGCTTTGCAGCAGTACATGACTGGAATACACTACAAAATACCCTGAAACTTACATCTCTGATCCCAATTTCCACCTTTAAGCAAAACCTCCAAAATTACATTGTTGACTCTTGTTCCTGCTGACAATCATGAACCATATTTATACACACATATTTAAGCTCTTATTCTTTATCTTTCTTCGTTGACTGTCTTTTTTTATTCAGTTGCTTGTTCTATGTGTCATGCGTTTGACTATGTAAAGTTGTACAGTATGTTTATTTCCTTTTTATTCAGTTGCTTGTTCTATGTGTCATGTGTTTGACTATGTAAAGTTGTACAGTATGTTCATATCTATTTCTGTAGCCTCTTGGCCAGGTCATGTTTGTAAATGAGAATTGGTTCTCAAACAGTTTACCTGGATAAATAAAGGTTAAATAAATAAATAAAAAAACAAGGAATATAAAATCATCATCTACCCAAGAACAACAGCATATTATCAGGCTGGCAGTGAGCCAGACCTGTGTAATTCGTCCTTAATACAGCAAAATCTAATTTTAAAAAGATTTTACATTTACGTTGCACTAAATCAACAGCTGGAGGAATTCACCAACACACTGCTACACTCAGACACACTTCATTTTGACAGTACCCTCAGGCAAATAAACAATCGATCTAGTTATGTTTGTGAGTCAGAGTCACACATTTATAGATAGATACCATATAGACATCTGTATTTATTACAATTTGAACATATCCGTTCGGTCAGATGAGCATTAAACGACTACTGGAAAACTTAGCTGTAAAACATCAAGCATGGACAGAGTGTTAGAAGGAGCTTTAAGACTTCAGCTCATTAGAGTAGAAACTGCAACAACTTGGAAATGAAAATAAATGTGCTATGAAGAGGGCGTATTTGCCTGCCCGAGTACAAAAGGAAAGAAAAAAAGTATACTTTGCCATTTTTATTTTGCTTTGAGAACAAGTCCTTTGACCTTCATGTCTTAAACTTGTCTCGGGTCTCTCTTGTTAGCGCCATCCTCCATCCTCCAGTCAGTGGTGGAGCTTTTTTTGGTACAAGGTACATTAGTCTGGATCAATAAAAAGTACATTTCCAGGATAAAGCCTGACATCCGCTCTGTCTCAAAATCACTTTGATACAAGAAACAACAACAACAGTAATCAAGCAAGTAAGCTACACGTTGAAAATGTCACGTTTTTGAGAAAAATAGAATTGTGCAACAAGGCAGGCCTGCTTGGTTCTTTAGGGGAATGATTGTAAAGATTTATAAAGAATAAGTTTAGGCCATGTCCTCTCTTATTGGGACGTTTTGGACTGATTGGTGGGATTGTTGTGGACAAAGTACACACAGAGATGCACTGGCAAGAGACAATGAGGTTTAACCATGTATCAGCTAATTTACTTTATTTAATATTGCATGTGGAGTTTTCTTTTGCGGGTTGTAAATTTTCCATCAGAACCAGTTCCTTCCTGAGACTATTAACACCGCCCAAGACGATTGTGATTGGCTTAAAGAAATGCAAATGACCCAGAGAGTTTTTTTCTCCTATCCCATAATGCATCTGTAGTGGTTACCCAGGAAGCTCACCAGGTAGCCCCTTTTGTTTTAAGGTAATACTTTATGAATTATATGTTTAATTTTGTGACTTCTTACCTGGAAACATGTCTGGTAGTTTCGGTGTATTAACCATAAATCAGTGGTGCAAAATACAAAACTGCCTGTTTCTATTTAATTACATGGTAATATTACAGTAGAATGACAGAGGTGCAGAGATTACCTGGAAATGCTTCTGGTAGTTTCTTTAATCATCTTTATTATCACACTGTTACCCCATTCTTACCATCTTGTTATCGTGGTAGAATGTAAAGTGCTACCCTGAGCTTATTGCAACTTCTATACACGGGCAAGTTCTCTCTGCTCCCTTGATGCTGGTCACTTTCCTAGTAAACAAAAAAAAATCTGTGGATTATAGAGCAGGGCTGTCAAACATATGGCCCATGGGCTGGATCCGGTCCAGAAAAGGTCCAAATCGGGCCCACTGGATGACTTTGCAAAGTGTGAAACTTGCAGAGAAGTAGTTTAATCCAAATTGATCACTTTAATTCCAGAGAATATCCAAGTTCTTTTTCTGTAAATTTACGACTTTAATATTTGAGATCCAAAGTTTTTTTCTCTGACTATTACCCCTCTCTCTCCCGGGGTCCGTAACATTATGTTTTTTTTCTACAACGGCCTTAGAATGCTTGCTAGCTAACAGGAAACTCCGTGGAAGATACAGTTCCTGATCTTTCTGGAGTGGTTTAGTGGTCTGGCCCAGGTGTTTGGTGTTTTTTGCCCCCAACATCTCCTTCCAGGCAACGCGGCAATGGTTATGTTTAGGGTTAAGGCTAGGGTTAGCAACCAACAAAAAAAAAAAACACCATTGAGCTCTGGCCCACTTGAGATCAAATTAGTGGGCTGTAGCCCATAATCTCAAATAAGTTTGAGCATTCTCCTACCATCTGTGGAAAAGGGTGACAATTTTAAATCCAGATTCAAAACCCACCTCTTCTCATTATTGAGTAGGCCCATATCTATTTTAAATTAGATATTGTATCCTGTTATTTCATGTATATTATGTATGTGTGCTGTGTCTGATGTGTTGCAGCAGCAATCTATCTATCTATCTATCTATCTATCTATCATACTACGCCAGCTTTATCCCACCGTCCTGTCCGCATCCTTCCAAAACAGACCTTTTCACTCTTTCTCTTATGTTGCTGTTTTTGTATTTTTATTATAATTTCTGCTTTAATTGCAGTTCAGTTGTCGCATTGCTGTCTGTTATTTCTGTGTTCCTTTAATTAAGTGCACTGAGACAATGTCTAATAGTGGTTTTACACTTTAAATAAATTGGGTAAATGTGATTATGCTGATACACTGATGCCACTATCAGCTTAATGCACATGGTAAATTAAAGCTACAGTAAGTGTACATTGCATTTCTGCCCTTCACATTTCAAATCTAAGTCATCATACACGGTATGCAGAATCACAATAGAAAGCATAACATGCTTACTATCTGACATTATGATGAAATTTGATGTTAATGCATGGAGATATCATTTAGCTTTTAGTCTATGGTAGCAGGCTGCCATTTACAGTGATGGAATACAAGCGTGCATAATTAATTCCAGGTTAAATTGAATGGTTACACGATTTCACTCGAACAAATGTGTCTGGTCTGACAGAAATTCATTCTGTCATTTAATCTGCTGTTGCTGATCCTCCGGTGCAATGAGAGAAAATGATGTGTACACACGGAGCGACACAATGGCTCGCCTGTATGGCCCTCACTCTGCCAGGCTTCCCCTCATCAATCTTACTGTGGGAGTCTCGCAGGGAGCCAGCTGTGCCTGTTTTGAGGCTCTGATGCTTGACAGCTTAAATAGAACGGTAGGCATGATGTCCATTCAGTGACAGAATAAACAGCATTTTCAGACATGTCTCAGTCTTACCTGTGTAATTGCAGAAGCTGAAGGGAGAGGCTTGGTATTAACGCATGCTCCAAGGTTGAATGGCTCTTTGATTGACCTGAGGTCAGCGAGGTGGCAGAGGCGGACTGGCAGGTAACACAAGCGACGGGGAACGAGGGCCCTCTGCCTTCGGCTTCACTGCCTCGCCTGATTTTGCAGTTTCTCTCGCCCTCCTCTGTCACTTTTCCTTGATGCTGTCTTGGAACGTTAGTCAGCGTAGCTATGAGCCGTTTTATTCGTCCTTGTGACTGCTTCAGAGATCAAGTTTGGGGGTCAACAGTTCATCAGCAGGCGAATCCTTCGTGCAGTGCAGGAAGAAGCATTTCATCGAGAGATGTGGATTATTTATGCTTACCATGCCACAGGAATACTGCAATGGCTGGGAGTGTTTCAGGGAGCAAGTGGCACGCTGTACATTGTCCAAAAGACACCAAAATTCTAAGTGCAGCATTAGAAATGAAAGTTGTCCATAAAGATTTTTTATTACACCTTTTTTAAAGCGCCATCAGGGGAGGAATGTTACTGGAACCAACGTGGGGTAAATGCCAAGCACTTCCATATTTTTCTGGCAGTGCCAGGTTATTGGACCTTATTGGCAGGACAAGGAAGAGGCTAAAATCAGAGCCTCACACCTTTTTCCCTCAAAGTCCAAAAAGACCAATTTTTCCACATCTGGACCAGGTGGACTGACTTTATCTGACCTGACAAAACAATTTAAGGTCATAGATGATACTCCTCTCCCCCATTTTTTCTATTATATTTTATCACCTCCTTTCTCCAATTGTTTTTCACTACCATTACCCAGTCTGTCCAGGATTTTGCAATGTCCCCTTGAAACACTGTAACATGCATTGTAAAAGCATTCCATGTCCAGGTAATTAAAAAAAAATCTGGGTGCCTGGTTGTCTCACTTGGTAGAGCACAGACACCCATATTAAGAGGTTTACTCCTTGATGCGGCATCCTGGGTTCGACTCTGACCTGTGGCCCTTTGCTGCATGTTACACCCCCGCTCTCCCCCCTTTCATGTCTTCATCTGTCCTGTCAAAATAAAGTCCTAAAATGTCCCCAAAAAACATAATCTGTGTAAGAGCTAGTGCAAAAGGAAAATGTAATTCCCTTGTTCACCGTACATATGGACAATGATCTATGTATCTACTTGCAGTAACACCAATATGTACACTGATAAAGGATTGCTTTTCCAAATAACACAAAAAAAAGAAAATTTTCCTTTTTTCTGTGCCTCAGCAAAAGCAAATGGGTGTATGAATGAAAGCGACTGCCAATCTCCAGCCAGACGCTCAACACACTGAGCCTCACATGTGGTGAACCCAGCAGCAGCCCATAATCCAAACTTTAACCCAGCCCAGAGGAGGCGGTGCGCCCCAAATCCCACATCAGAGCTGAATAGACTTTGCTAATAAGTGCTGCAGATTTATTATTATTGCATTTAAAGACAGGTTAAGCAGGTCCTTATATCAAGCCACCATTGTACAAGTAGGTGTAGAATTTTAGACTGTGAGGAACATGTTGTTCCTGATACGAGGCAAGGAATTTCAATCATACCCCCTTCCCCCCACCCCCCATGCGGGTGTTTGCCTTTGCTCTGAGAGCGAGAGATGGAGAGAGAGCAAAACATGATGACAGATAACAAGAATGTGGCGGGATGATGGTGGTGGGGAGGTGTCAGGTGCACTATTTTCTCTGACATTGTTATTGCACAATGATAAGCTGTGTACACGGGGCGGACCGGGATTTGACTGCAGATGGAATCTAGGCCATGTGTAGGACTCATCTTGAATTTGTAGCCTCCCAGATTGCTCATGGGGAACAGGAAATAGTTGATCCATCCCTCTGTCATAGCCCGGCCTGGCGTGTAATTAAAGGCAAAGCGGGTGCTGTTTTGCAGACTCAGGCTGCCTGAAATCCTCCTAAATGCACTTTTACAGGTGCGGTCAGTTTGTGTGTGTGTGTGTTTGTGTGTGTGATGTGTTTATACCTGCTGTTTAAAAGATTTCTGTGTACACTTATTTATGTCCAGTCCACGGGAAGGAAACCATTGTGTGCTGGGGAAGCTAGCCTGTGCCAGGGTCTATTCAAAAGTTGATTATGTTTTTTGGCTCCATATTGCTGACAATTACAAAGTCCTTCTCCTTTAGAGAAAATTCTACTAGAAAGCCAATGTGGTCGCATTCACTGTGCAGAGAATCTGCCAGTTTTACTCCGATAACAAGACGGTGCTGGGAAGCATTGCAAATAGACGTGAAATAGGACAGGCGCTCACAAAAACACATTAGGAATACATTCTCCATTGTGCATTTTCACAACATTTTTTTTTTTTTTTCTCAGAGAGCAGAACCGAGCATTTTAGCCTTGGTTGATGGCCCTGGAGTTTCAAGTTGTCTGGATCAAAAGCGCCAAATGTCCCGGTTTTATAAACAGCAGTGGTGGAACAAAAAGGGATGATGGGACTCAAAACGGCTCAGTGTTTCTCAATGAAATCAAAACTTGGGCTCCAAAGCGAATATGAAATTAACTCCAATCTTGCATTTGACGGCTGTTAAAGCCTGAATGTGATTAGCCTTTTGTGTCGGTGTACAGTTTTAGACACAGCGCATTGTTATAGCTTCAGTTAGAACCAGTGAAATAGTTGAAATGATAAAACACTCACTGATGCTTTTATGCAGGACCATGCTGGTGAAGCATCTGTAATACTAATCTGGACTATTCACTCTGTGGTTGACACTAACATTGCATGGCATCACATTAAAAGGTCAACTCTCAGTCATCAGTGTGTTTCATGTCCTCCCTTAATGTCATTCGGTTTACTCACCACCTCGCCCTTTAGGGCGCTGACACACCGATCTCACTTCAGAGAACCCGCGGCGTCAAAAACCGACAGCTGCCTCAAGTCGGATGCTACGAGTTGCGCATGAACGAATCGCAAAGACAACGGTCAACAATGAGCTGGCCTCTACATACGTATGTTAATGCGCCGGCACAAGAGGAAATGACTAGTCAGTGAGTTGTATTTTTACAAGCACGTTGTCACCCAAACAGTCTAGACTCCTAGTCCTTATGTGTCCTCAAGACAAGAAGGGGGATCGGCTGCACGACTTCCTTTCAGCTTTTGTTATGCCCCCGCCCACTCTGCCGGCGATTTGATTTCTCCCTGCAGCTCGGTCTGGAAACCTGCATGTTTCATTCTCCTGCTTCAGTTCACAGTTATGCGAGAACCAATCAGAAACTGGCTTATCTATGGAGACGGGTATGGCTGTGGAAATCCCCTTGTTTCTACTTTTCAAAATAAAAGCTTGCGTCTGGAATGAAATATCTCTCTCATCATGCTAATTAATAAAATGCTTGAAATATTTGGTGTTTTTTAACTAAACAGTAACGGCAATCTGCCATCTCGCCTGGTGCCTCTATGTCCCAGATCTTTTCAAAATAAAAGCTTGTGTCTGGAATAAAATATCTCTCTTACTTTTAGTAAAAGCTTGCGTCAACTATCCTGCTGATGAATAAAATACTTGGTGTTTTACTTGGTAATATTTGGTGTTTTTTTTAACTACACAGTAAGGCAAATCAAACAAATGAATAAAATACTTTTAAAAAATAGGTCTTCAAGATAAATGCAGACTATCATACTGATTAATAAAATACTTTAAAAATATGTCTGTCTATAAAATAAATTTAGATTTTAGGCAAAAATTAAAAAAAATCCTTCTTAGGCTGCAACCTGAAACCTCCTGTCTCATGCCCTCTCGCCATGCTGATAAGCAATTGTATTTGCAGCAAGTGTGAAAACAATATAGAATATAAAAAAAATAAGTCTTGAAAAGAGTGTAGCATGTTTACTTTTGTATTCTTGTTCTTGTCTTTCCTCAGGAAATCCTGTCGTTAGTTGGCAGAAATGGGACGTTCTAAAACGCTTAACGTGAAAAGGCTTAACGTGGTTTAATGTACCTAAACAACGATCAATCATCACCATATTTACCATGGCCATATCTTGTCATAAACACTTAAACCTGTCAAAAAAACTAAACTGAAATCCAACGATTATAGAAGTTATCTCACGATAACGTTTTTCTTCTCATTGGTGTCTATGGCGAGGAAAAGGCTTAACGTGGTTTAATGTACCTAAAACAACGATCAATCATCACCATATTTACCATGGCCATATCTTGTCATAAACACTTAAACCTATCAAAAAACTAAATTGAAATCCAACGATTATAGAAGTTATCTCACGGTAACGTTTCTTCTTCATTGGGTCTATGGCGAGGAAAGGCTTAACGTGGCTTAATGTCCCTAAACAACGATCAATTACACCATATTTTCTCTCACATATTACTCCTCATAACCAGTACAAACTGTCAAAAAATCGGACCCAAAGCCTATTATTTGGACAGTAGCTGACATTAAGCGTGTCTCTTTCATTAAGGGATATTGTAGGAAAAAGCTTAACGTGGCTTAATGTCCCTAAACATCGATCAATTATCACCATATTTCTCTCACATATACTCCTCATAACCAGTACAAACTGTCACAAAATCGGACACAAGTCCTATTATTATGGACGGTAGCTGACATTAAGCGTGTCTCTTTCATTAAGGGATATTGTAGGAAAAAGCTTAACGTGAAAAAGCTTAACGTGGCTTATGTACCTAAACCTGATCAATTATCACCATATTTTCTCTCACATATTGCTCCTCATAACCATACAAACTGTCAAGAAATCGGACCCAAAGTCTTTATTTGGACGGTGCTGACATTAGCGTTTCTGCTTCATTAAGGGATATTGGGTCCGATTTTTTGACAGTTTGTACGTTAAGCTTTTCACGTTAACTTTTCCTTACATATCCCTTAATGAAGAGACACGCTAATGTCAGCTACCGTCCAATAATAGGACTTTGGGTCCGATTTCTTGAAAGTTTGTACTGGTTATGAGGAGTAATATGTGAAAATATGGTGATAATTGTCGATGTTTAGGTACATTAAGCCACGTTAAGCTTTTTCACGTTAAGCTTTTTCCTTACAATATCCCTTAATGAAGGAGACACGCTTAATGTCCTACCGTCCATAATAAGACTTTGGGTCCGATTTTTTGCCAGTTTGTTACTGGTTATGAGGAGTAATATGTAGAGAAATATGTGATAATTGATCGTTGTTTAGGTACATTAAGCCACGTAAGCCTTTTCCTCGCCATAGACACCAATGAAGAAGAAACGTTACCGTGAGATACTTCTATAATCGTTGGATTTCAGTTTAGTTTTTTGATAGGTTTAAGTGTTTATGACAAGATATGCCATGGTAAATATGGTGATGATTGATCGTTGTTTAGGTACATTAACCACGTTAAGCCTTTTCCTCGCCATAGACACCAATGAAGAAGAAACGTTATCGGTAGATATACTTCTATATCGTTGATTTCAGTTTAGTTTTTTTGACAGGTTTAAGTGTTTAGACAAGATATGGCCATGGTAAATATGGTGATGATGATCGTTGTTTAGGTCATTAAACCACGTTAAGCCTTTTCACGTTAAGCGTTTTAGACGTCCCGGCAGAAATGCTGCATTTCTGATGAAGTTTCATCAAGTGTACGTTAACCCTCTGAGCCCGAGACCTCGCCCCACGAATAAAAAGTACCTCTGATCATAGTTTAATAACTTTTGAACCAACAAGCAATTTACTCACTTTTGTTCGTTTAAATCCGGACGTTTTCGCTTTACGGGTCTTTTCCGGGTCTTTCTAGCCTCTACAGGGGATTTTCTATCCAGCCTGACTTCAGCCTCTTTGGGCTTTAAATCCATACTGTTATATCCAAGTTGGTCCACTTTATTCCATAATTCATCGCGTTTTGGCTCCTGTTGCCCGGAATCGTTCGTCTAATCTCTGATCTCCCGCTCTGTGTCTGTCCTGTGTATTTTTCAGGAAGTACATGCCCATATATGGGAGATAAAGCACCCCTCTTGTATGGAAAGCCAGAGGGACAAAAATGCCTATAGACCTATGGAAGGCCAAATGGTGCCCTATTTAGACACATATTTGCTTGTTAACATTGCTGTGGGTGTAATATCAATAAATATGACATTATTATGTTAATTGGCATAAATAAATGTCATGAGAGCAAAACGTCTTGACTTTTTTGGAAAAAATGCATGTATTTTGTCAACTGTATAAGTTTATAATGATTATTTCTTCACAGTGTGACTCCCAAGACATATGAAGAGTGTTTTAGAATGGAAAATGGCTAGGTTGTACTTATATGTCTGTGATTTCAATACATTGGGGATTCATTTATTTATTATTTTTTTATCTTTAAGCCTACAACCATTTTTAACATGCAAGTGACCTCCTGCAACCCAAATATTCCAATAACCCAGTTTGTCCTAAAAAAATGATGTTTCATACTTGACTTTTTTATAATATAATCCAGACAAAATTAAACTGTCAAAATGGCCTCAGGGCCCAGATGTTAATATCAGGGACTCAACGTCCAGATAATCAAAAAACTATATGTATTGCTACAATTTTTACTTTTACAGTTTTTGACGTTTTTCAATTGATTGCAACAAACGTGGTCACGAACGTTGGTCTGATTGGTTGAAGGACTTTCCAATTGCGTACAGAGTCATTTGAACTATGCCCATTGGTCACGTCTCTTGTGCAGGGACTCCCCAGACCAATGCTTTATCTCAAATTTATAGAGCTTGGCCTGGCCTGGTGATAGCCAGACTAGGGGGAAACGCCTTCCGCTTCCAAACATTGCTGTGTGTTTTTCACAGTGTTAGTAGTAGAGTCACCAACTGCGTCCCCAACTGGGTCCCCAGTGTTCGATTCCAAGTCAAAGTCACCAAAAAAAGAGTCTGAGTCAAGTCCGAATCGAGTCATCATTACCTAAGTTTTGAGTCAGAGGTGAATTACGAGTCTAGAGAATAGCGACTCGCGTTATGTATCAATATCTTACAGTATATCACCTTTTTATGACCTATTACACATAGAAGTACTCACCCAACTTCTGAGTATGATTGTATAAATCCTCAAGTCCGAGTCCAAGTCATCAGTGCGCAAGTGCATGTCAATTCACGAGTCCAGAGAACAGCGACTCCAGTTCGAGTCCAGGATTCAAGTACCCCATCACTGTTTTGTCATGAAAATGTCTATAATGGTGTTCCTAAGCAGATGATGCATTTAGTTTTATACACGCCTTGTTAGCCAACCTGTTTATGGCTAGACCTGGGTGGCTGAACCACCCACCATACTTCGCCCTGACAGGCAATCCCAAACTTTACTGTTTCCGCCTCTAACAATTTGGACGAGGGGTTGGGTTTTAGAGACAGTGAGAATGAAATAGATTAAAGCAGATAAAAACAAAGGGCAGCAGTGAAAAGATTCACTTAATGTTGTGAAATCCCTGATCCAGATCTTACAGATTGCCTCCGATTGTCCATTCTTCTTGGCTGAACTGTCAGCCACACAAAACCAGAGACAGACAGTTCTGCCTAATGGGTTGAGACCAGGTGTCTTCAACGTTATATAAGCCAAGAACACCTTATCTGAGAGCGGGACAGAACAGGGACCCCCTACTACATATATTATAAAATGAAGTTGCATAATTAAATGGACCTACAATAAAAGCCTTTAAGGTGCCCTTATTATGAAAAAAATCACTTTTGGGGTGTTATTTTGTGTACGAACCTAAAAAGTAGCATAACATGGGCACTTTAAACATTTCGTTTTAGTGCAATAGAAATACTAAGCTATGAAAATATTTGTTGACATGATGGTACGAATCAGGTTTTAATGTTAAACATACATGTGGCACAGTGAGTCCTTAGGATGAACTCTAAAGGTTCTTAGTGACTATAGGCCTGCCCGCTTAATGACAGGAAAAAAGACAAGGGACCACATTTTAGCTGTGTTGCACTCCCTCCACTGGCAACCTCGTCACTAAAGGATTGATTATAAAATCTCACTGTTAACTTTTAAATCTATCCAAGGTTTGGTGGCGCCTTAACTGACCGAGCTCCTTCATGCTCACACTCCAGCAAGATGAGCTGAGATCGGCCGATCTGCTCCTCCTGGATGTGCCAAAAACCAGGATCATAACCAGAGGTGATCCGGTGAACCTGCCCTACTCTCAAACATGTCAATGTCCTTCTCAGGCCTTTCCTTCCAACTAAGGAAAGATGTTATTCCCCTTTCATTTGTTTCTGATTTTGCTTTGTGATTTGCTGTAATCTTGTTAAGCAATTTATTGACATTGACATTGCTGGCAAGTTAGACGCGGGACTTTCTTTGCAACTTTTGACCCAAATTACCCCCCCAACACACCTGTCTCGCGTTATAGATGTGCTAAATATTTTTCTCCACTGAAATAAATTACATAATAATAACAAACCTAATAATATTAATAATTTTGTGTGCTGCCCTAGCAGTACCCCGCCCCCAGGGGTCCAAAACACAATGTTGAAGACCTCTTTTACTTATTTTTTTGTTTTTATTAGTTTATTAATCACTTTAATCATGCACAGTTTAAGCCCTGTACCAGAGTTAGCTATACAGCTAATTTACATGTGGTCCCTAAACTGCCTTAGACTATCAAAATGTATTTAAATAGAATTCCAAGCAAATAAGCCTTGGAATAGAAAAAAAACGCAATTTATCAAATGACTTAATGTTGCAGACCAATACATGGGATGTCAATAAATATGAATATGTTTGGTTTAGTTTTTTTGCTGATGGGCAGAATGTCCACATTCATAAAGTAGTTTAGAAATCACATAGAAAACGGTACTTCACATACAACACAAATGTGTGGAAAACAATTACCCGGCCATGAAGAGTGTGTGCAACTGTTCACAGGTTGCAATAAAGGCCGTGTTACTCTTTGAACACATCTCCAAACAAAGCCCGGTGTTTCTCTGTGTCTGACAGAGGGATCCAGATCAACAGGCATCAGTACAAATGGGACTGATTGTGGATTTTCTTGCAATAAACATCTTCCCTCTGTTGGCCCCAGAAAATCAAAATGTTCAAATCAGCTTTTTAGGAGTAGCCAACTGTCTTACAACCCCCCTCCCCTCCAAAATCATGTAACGCTGCCTTTATTGCTGGTAGGATATTGTGAAAAACACATTCTAATTAGATAAGTTACGTCATTGTTAGAGACTCTGGCTTTCTCTTTGGAGTGCTATCTCAAAATTAGACTTTTTACTTAACACCTGAATATCTTTGCATGAATACAATGGAATTGTGGGATCTTGGTTTTTACGATGACAGGGTGTTTCTTTTCCTGTTGCAGCCTTAATTTGGGACCCAGTGTAGGCGTGTCATCAAGGTGTATTTTCACACAACATCCACACATCTTATAGCTAGAGCACAGCTAACTGCACAAAACCTTCAAGAATACGTCTGAAACTGTAGATGTGCTCTCTAATACTGTGCTATCAATATGCTCAAATAAGGGCTATATATAAAAATATTTATATATTAATTGAGCTTGAGTTTCATGGGTGCAGCCTTGTTAGCTAGTGAGGAGATCTTTAGGAAGCCATTACAAAATATGCAATTTGCATGTGTTTAAGCATGTCCTCTCTAATTCTACCCTTGAAACCAAAGTCATATGTCGTCCTAAGAACGCACACATACATTATGAGTGTCAGGTCATCTGGAAGCAGCTCCTGTAGCAAAATGCAAGCAGTGAGGGTACAAGCGGAGAGGGGAAGGCTTTATTTATTGTTTTGTTCACTGAGTGGATCCACAGCTGGAAGGCCTGGTTTGCACAAAGCCGTCCGTGATAAGGGAAGTGTTTGATAGCTAGCTACTCAGCGAGGAGTGTTTAAAAACTGTCTCGCCGCATGCTGAGGAGGCGGCTTGTACTCGGCTGTTTACGATGGAAGACGTGGATGTGTGGAAAGGAGGCGAAATAACGAAAGGGAAGATGAGAAGGGTGCTTTGACAGCAAGATCGCTCAACGCGGGGGTATGCAGCTGTCTTGTGCTTATTTGTTTTACACTGTGAAAAAGGAGCATTGTCAAGATTACTGGCATGACTTAGAAACCGCCTTTCTTCTCATGACAAAAGACTGGATAGGAGCTGACATGTATGGGCTTATTGCTTGCAAACCATCTGAAAGGGAATGGAACATATGGTTAGGGCTACTGGGTTTACAGTACCTGTACATCCTGTTTCCAAACTTTTAACATCTGAAAGTCTTGGCTGCTTAGATTGCTTGAAATGTTTGATTTATTGGTAATTGTCACCAGGAAATTGCATGATTTAGATTAGATTAGAAAGACTTTATAGATCCCAAATTGGGATATGTCAGTGCTACAGCAGCAATATATCAGACACACAGCACACACACAAACAACAGGATAGAATACAATAACAAATATTATATATACTATATATAGACTGATAGAAAACTTAAAAAGGAAAGAATGTCCAAACATATATACAGGTGGCCAATAAAAATGTACAAATTACATAACCCTTGTGTTGTCTTTCCGTCAAAATTGAAAATCAATTTTGTTGATTGTTTTTTTATGAAATCCAATCCACTTTATTTCTATAGCAGGTCTTTAACAAACAAGGTTTCCAAAGTGCAGCACAAAAAGATAAGACAGAATAAATAAATAGATAACACAATAAGAGCACGATAATAAAAATATATATACATATATACCTACATATATATACACACACACATATATATGCATATATATCCACAAATACATACATACATATAAGGTACAATAAAATAAATACAATAAAGTCGGCATATGGTAAAGGCATACACATAAGATCATAGCTCTGCCTGGTGATAAAAGCCAAAGAAAAGAAATTGGGTTTTAAGAAGAGTTTTAAAATGAGACAAGGAGGCCTGTCTAATGTGCAGGGGCAGCCCATTCCAGAGTTTTGCACGGTCCCCCCTGAGCTTAAGCCTAGCTTTAGGCACCGTCAGGAGCAGCTGGTCAGCTGACCTGAGCGATCGGCTGGGGGTGTAGGGGTGCAGCAGCTCAGAGAGGTAAGGTGGGGCAAGGCCATTCGAGGCTTTAAAAGCAAATAAAAGAATTTCAAAATGAATCCCAACGTGGACGGGCAGCCAGTGGAGTGAAACTAAAACAGGTAAAATGTGATCATACTTGCTTGTGCCTGCAGCAGCATTTTGTTTCCAGTTGAAGACGAGCAAAGGTTAAATTTGGACTTTTTCTGTTTTTGTCCTTTTTTTCAATGTTTTTCACTATTTACAACAATATTAACGGATTAACTTTAGTTTTTCAGTTATTTTTGGAATTTAAAGTCAATAAACCTCGTTTCTACGAAATTATACCTAATGTTTGAGTTAAAAAAGCAGAAATTAGGAATTATTTAGACTGAAATTAAAGGAATGGATGTTGATGGATAATCCCAGATTGGAGTATGTCAACTTTTACTCAATACTTATTCAAAACCACTTCTATTTTTTTCTCCAAATGCTATACAATTGAATAAGACGCCCCAAAATGAATGAAAATAGAGATTTGTACTTGCTAAAGAGCGTTGTGTGGAATCAATCATGTTATTTTGGGTAGTTAAAAGAACATTGATATAGGAACACGGGTCAGTTTGACCCGAGGACAACATGGTTAAATAGTATTTATAAGTTGAAGCTGTTTGTGCAAGTTGCTATTAGTGCTGTATTGTGAGGTATATGAGTCATATTTCCCTGCTATCACAGTCATATTTTCAACTAAAACTAGATCCCACTACTTCAGTCCAGTATTATTAGTGGAAAGACAGTTAGTGAAATCCCTCGACCCACCAGACCATTAATGTCAAAGAATTATATTTTTCTTTTTACAAAATAATAGATAAATGTTTTTAAATTGTTAAATATAATGGTTTCTATGGAGATTGCCACTTATTAAACCCCTTGTCGTCCCGTTAAAATTGAAAATCAACTCTTTTGTTGACATTTTTTATCGATTTTTTGTCTCTTTTTTCAACACTTTTGAAGGTTTTTTTGAATTGTTGTCACTTTTATGAAGTTTTCAACACTACGTAACACTAACTTATTAACTTCAGTTTTACAGTTATTTTTGGAATGTACGGTCAATAAACCTCATTTATAGGAAATTATACCTAACGTTTGAGTTACAAAAGCAGGAATTAGGAATTATTTTGACTAAGATTAAAGGAAAGTACGTTGGTGGATAATCACAGACTGGAATATGTCAACTTTTACTCAATGCTATTTCAGAACCACTTCTTTAAAATTGAATAAGACGCCCCAAAATTAATGAAAGTAGAGATTTATATTTGCCAAAGAGCGTTGTGTGGAATCAGTCATGTTATTTTGGGTAGTTAAAAAGAACATATATATATGAAAACAGATCAATTTGACCCGAGGACAACATGAGGGTTAAGAGTTTTTTTTGGCAATTGTCCATCACATATATTGTGAAACATATATCACTGTTTTAACGCTTTTGTTGTGAAAATAAAATAAATCAAAATCAAAACCAATGTCTGTTTTCACATGCTTTTGTCAATTAGAGTTGGTTCACCTAAGGCCGTTGGACCTCTGCTGTCTTCAGCTAAGACTCTAAACACCCAACGTGGTGCAGCTTTAGATAATTATAAATTATAAAGGAAGCATCACTCATCTGGGAACAACAACAAAACAGACTCATCCGTCTGAAGTCTTCAATTAGGGTGTGATGCTTTGCCGGAAAAGAGTGAAACCGCGAAATGTGTCCGACACGATGGCACCACCAATTAAATATAAAAGTTATTTCAATTTTTTTTTTTTTTTTAGCAAAACGCAGGCTTCTTCCTCATCATTCGACGGCATGTCATGTCACTCTGTGTGTGCGTGGGTGGAACGGCCAGCCTAATGGGTCACGCTGTGAGTTTCCTGGCAATTAGCCTGTCGTTCATAGATTGATTTGTCTGCAGAATGGAGGTCATGTTGTGAGGCGCGGTGACGTCTCGGGCCCCGCAGCCTGGGGCCCGGAGCACACGCCGTCTCTGCTTGAACTCGTATGCCTTGGCAGCCACAGTTATTCTTTTGAGGAGTTATTAGCTGTCTGCCTCTCATCCCTAGTGTGTATGCGTCTGCATGTGTATACGGAAATATTTTCCCTTCTCCCCGTGTTACACCAAAACACAAATGTAGACGCTTGATGTACAGAAGTTAAAAAGGAAGCCTATTTCCATTGAACACAAAGTGGATCTTTAATCTCCTGTCAGCAGTCTACCATATAAATCACCAACTAAATGTCTTAATAGTCTTTAAGGTCCAACACATCTTTATTTCCTTCGTTTAAACAGAGAGTGACACCGTTTGATCGTTTGCAATATTCCTAAAATAGAATGGAAAGATTACCTTGATAGCAGTCATGAAATATCACCTTTGGGAATGAAAAAAAAAAAATGCTTACTTTAATATTTGTTTTAAGCCTTGATGTATTAGATCTACTATTATCTCTGTTAAATCACTGTGAAACCTTTTCAGCGTCCTCCTAATTCCATCTTTAAAAGACAAGTGACACGTCAGATTAAGGGGCAAAGCAAGCTATCTTTTGCTGTTTTGTGGCTTCAGATGGAAATTAGCAAAGTGTTAAGATCGTGATTGGCAGCAGCCGCTGTTTCTCCCATGATACAAGCATCTGTTGAAACGTTGGACTTGAAACACAAGAGAGCCGATGAATCAGATAAGAAAGCATCCAACAGTGGAGCCTGCCAATATCTAACTGCCCTCCCCAGACATACCTACACCTCTGTACTCCCTCTCCTGTTAATTTCAAATTAATTACTCATACTCATGGCATATGGTGATATAATGTTTTTCATTATCACCTCAGAAAGGGCACTTGCCACTGTTTAGGTGAGACACCAAGGCATATCAGCCTCTTAACAATCAGGACGGGGCTCTGGGGTAGCTTGTTTGGTAGAGCGGGCGCCCATATGTAGAGGTTTACTCCTCAACCTACTGGGCCTGGGTTCGACTCCGACCTGCGCCCCTTTAATGCATGTCATTCCCCTTCTCTCTCCCCTTTCATGTCAGCATGTTCAGCTGTCATGTCAAAATAAAGGCCTAAAAATGCCCCAAAACTAACCTAAAAAAAACAATCAGGCTCGCTGCAGTGTGCAGTATGCAACAGAGAAATACCTGCATGCTGGATCTGGTATGCAGTCCTAGATAAGACGATAAAAAACAATGGGAATTGTGGCCTTCCCATAAAGAAAGGGACTAAAACTGTCCCTTCTCTGTCTGTGAATACTGTCTCTCATTCACACATCCTCTCACACTGATGGCTACCATGATACCATCAGGAGCAATCTGCCCAAGAACCAGGGGTGTTGTGCAGGAAATAGAAAATTCTCAGTTTGCGTCATCCAACTGAAATTGACTATAATCACTAAAGTGTATGTCATGCAAAAGAGACAATAGTCAAGTGGTCAAGGTTCTCATGTTGACATTAAAGGTAGGTTGATTCTTGATGTTAACTCATGCATGGAGTAACATGATGAAAACATTCCACCTTAAATGTTGCCGGTAGGTGCCGACGGTAGTCACTAATAATAATAATACATTTTATTTGTAATGCACTTTACATTTAAACAAATCTCAAAGTGCCACAGGTGTGATCATAAAAGCAAGGTAAAAAACATCAGTGTAAAATATCTACAAATAGTGCGACGACATTTTTGTGCAAGGTTAAAACTCATAAGTTCTGCTAAAAAGAAATGTTTTTAGTGTGTTTTTTAAAAGTCTCAAAAGTCTGTGGTGCCCTTAGATGGTCAGGGAGGGCATTCCAAGTCCGAGGAGCGGCAGAGCAGAATGCACGATCCCCCATGGTGCTGAGCTTAGTTCTGGGGAGTAGGAGGGATTGTGTTGTAGTGTGAGGGATGAGTAGTTCTTTCAGGTGGGGGGGGGCATTTCCATAGATGCACTGGTGGGTGAGAATTGAGACCTTATATTCAATCCTAGCAGAAACGGGAAAGCCGGTGAAGTGAGTGGAGAATGGGTGTGATGTGGTCGTACTTTCGCACTCTCATCAGGAGAGAGATCCTCTAAGCCGTACAATGAATGCGATTTTTTTCTCAGCCTATAGCTAATTAGTAAAGATGGCAAGGCAGCAAAACGTCCGTTTCACTTTGTAGTTGACTAATTTAGTTGAACCTGCTCTTGGCGCTGTTTAAGTGAGACACCTAGGTATATCAGCCCTCACCTGATTAATGTTCAGAGCCATTGCATTGTGCAGATAGCAGGCCTGGGGTGCACAGAGAACCTGCATGCCGGATCTGGTATACAATCCTAGATGCCTGGCAACTATCACATGATGCATCATGCAATCAATGGATCTACTTGCAGAACATATCACACCTGCTGTCACTTTCTCCCACTGATTGTGAAAACGAAAAAACTGTGGTGCAAGTGGCTTCCAGGGCCCTGGACGCCCCGAGGCTGGGATTTTCCGCAAGTTATCAGACGCTGTCCGTGGTAATTCAGATTGATGAAAGATAAGGAAAACCGATCGTACAGAATGATGGACAGCTGTATCACAGATAAATCTGGCTATCTCCGACCCAGCCAAATTGACAATTGTGAGCGCAGAGCGACTTCTATTTCAGACTCTGGCAGTTATTCTGCCTCCGTCACGCATGTTAGTGAGATGTCAACTGAGAGCTGAAAGTCCCAGTGCGACGCCGTGCAAGCAGGGATATGTGTGAAATGATGTGCAATTTTCCAGACCAAATATCAAAATTGATATGTCTGAACAACACAGAGGTCTGCTCCTTCTCATGCATATGCCTGCAAACCACTACGCTTGTATTAAAGCATAACTTTGCAAAGAATCATGATGTATCAAATCAAAGGCAACTTCAATATTTCCAGTCTTTGGTCTTATTTAGAATTATGGGTATCGTTTTTTTATGCACATTGCCTTTTTTTTTGGAACAGCCCCGCTTTCAACCTCAGCATGCTTTTATTCTGAAATAACTAGTCTTGAATTGAACATATTCCCAGAGAATTTCTGAATTACCAAGATCTCTTTTGAGCACAAGCATAATTACTTTTTTTATTTTTTTTTTGTTTTTTTTTACAGCCACAGAATGAGGATGAAACTGATATTTTATTTAGCCTGTACTAGCATACGGGATACATCAACAGCTGCAACAAGGCAATGCCTGCCAAGCATTTTATTACATATTTAGCCTGGACAATACAATTAGAGCTACATTACAGCATCTGTTGCTACAATGAATTGTACAACAGAGGAACAGCTAGCTGCATTTATATTTAAATGCAGCAGATGTAAGGTAGTACCTTAACTGTAACACATGCATCACACTGCAGCAGCTAGACCTGGTTACGATGGTCTCATTTCCTTTCCATTAAAGGTCCCATGGCATGTCAATTTCACTTTACAAGGTTTTTAACATTAATATGCGTTTCCCCAGCCTGTTCCCCTGTGGCTAGAAATGGTGATAGTTGTAAACCGAGCCCTGGGTATCCTGCTCTGCCTTTGAGAAAATGAAAGCTCAGATTGCCCGATTTGAAATCATGCCCATTATGAGGTCATAAGCGGCAAGGTTACCTCCCCTTTCTCTGTTTTGCCCACCCAGAGAATTTGGCCCACCCATGAGAGAGAGACATTATGGCTTTAGAACGAGCAAAGTGGCAGTTGGTCATGGCCACACCCACAGCCTCCACCTCCCCCCCCCCCAGCGCAAAAGCTACAGACTCAGAAATGGCACATACCAAGGAAAGTTAATTGTGGGACTGGCTCTAGTGGCTGTAATTCTGCCCCAAGGCCGGGAAAGAGACTTCAGACATGGTGTTAGGGGACCACTAAGGGGTATATAAAAGAGACTTCAGATGCAGGATTAGGAAACCACTAAGGTCTATATAAAAGAGACTTCAGATACAGTATTAGTGGACCACTAAGGTCCATATAAAAGAGACTTCAGATACAGTATTAGGGAACCAATAAGGTCTATATAAAAGAGACTTCAGATACAGTAGTAGGGGACCACTAAGGTCTATATAAAAGAAACTTCAGATACAGTATTAGGGAGCCACTAAGGTCTATATAAAAGAGACTTCAGATACAGTATTAGGGGACCACTAAGGTTTATATAAAAGAGACTTCAGATACAGTATTAAGGGATCACTAAGGTCTAAATAAAACAGACTTCAGATACAGTATTAAGGGAGCACTAAGGCCTATATAAAAGAATCCACAGAGCACCATGTCATGCGACCTTTAAAAAAGCTAAAACTCTCTGCCCCTGAATAATTAGCTGGTGAGATTGGATATATATGGAGCACATGCTCATTTCATCTAGTTAATGGCTGCATTTACATGGCACTTGTGTCCAAAGTGCTTTACATTTTGCTCTCATTCCCACATCCTCTCACACACCGATGGCAGTGAGCTACCATGCTACCATCTGAAGCAATTTTGGGTTCAGTGGCTTGCCTTAGGACCAGGGGTGTTGTATTGTTGTTTTTTTCTCCAAGTGAGCGTTCTTTTTTTCAGTTTATATTATTCGGTTGGATTTCATATTCACTATTCATATTTATATGTTTTCGTATTTTTGGTAATCACTTGAACAAAGTGTATGTCATCCAAGAGAGACAATGAAAACAAATGGAATGGCTGTCACATTGACATTTACGTAAGTTGTATTGATTAAATAGTCTATACCCAGTACGTTCCATTGTTGGGATTGCTAGAAGGCCGTCAAAAATTCCTCCAAATGTCACTGTTTTACTTTCCAATTTCTTTGTGTTGGCGTTCTAAACTCCGATGGATTTCTGAGGACTATGGTTACCTGGTCCTCAGATCTCTGCAAGGTAAACCCAGACAGCTAGCTAGACTATCTGTCCAATGTGAGTTTTTTCTTGCACGACTAAAATTACTTTTGGATGTATTCCATGTCCCACAAAAATCAAGTTCCTTTTGAGAGCTGTGGAGAAAGGTCTGGCAAAGCGAGACTAGATGAGCTAACTCAAAAAAACATTCCACCTGCTGGTAGCCTCTGGGCACCACAATAAACACATGTATTTTCTCTTAGTCCATTAAACAGTTATCTGGTAAAGATGACAGGCGGAACAAAAAATCCTTGATTTATAGTTATAATTGACTAATGTAGGCTATGTAAGCTTGCCAGAGTAGTACCAGTGGTAAGATAACCTTCACAACAAGTCGCAATTTAACTGCGTGTGTGTATGAATGTGCGTGTGTCATAGGTTGCTCCAGTACTTTAAAAAAAACACTACCCCAACCACCAAACCCCCAACCAACAACCAAAACAAGACAATTCTTCAGTGCAAGTGCATTAGAAAATATCAACTTGGCACCAAGGAACACATTCCGTACTCTTGCTATAGCATCAGCGTTTATCTACAGACAACTGACAACCGGTCCGGACCTTCATCAAGAATATTGATGTAGCTGATGAAAAGACCTCAGCCTGCAATACATTTATCCGATTACTGTGTCAGCATCAATACAATATGTCAATGTCCCTGGCGTTTGCCACTGTCCAAACACTATTTTAACACATCTAAAGGCCAATATGTCGCCACAGGGTAACTCCTGTCTTCATCAGACTAGGGTAACCATCACCTACGAGCGCGCTCATTCAGCTGCTCTCCAGTGATACAAACTGCAGTTGCAGAGTTGTTTAAGAATAAACTACAGAGGCCATGTTCAGGGTAATGGAGGAATATGTCACCCAGTTCAACATTACTGCTCGTTTTATGGCTTTTTAATTGTTTCGGGGCAATAACTGAGTTCAGGCTGTGACTGCACACAGTACAACACTTGTTGGTAAGATAAATATCTTATTGGGCTCTTCTGTTGTTGATTCAAAAAGAAAAAGACGGATAAAATACTGTCAGTTAGGCTGTAATTACATGTCTTACACAATCCTACATTGTAGCTTTCTCCTATAGCACAGATATTTACAATGCAATTAACAAAAATGCATTAGCAAATATGGGAGTTTGACTGTTTCACTAGTTGTGTGTGTGTGTGTGTGTGTGTGTGTGTGTGTGTGTGCGTGTGTGTGTGTGATTTCGTTTTTTATCTCTCTCTATTGGAAACCTTTAATGACTGTAATGACAGCATTAATTAGACGTCGTAGAGACTTGACAGTTAATAGCGTACTTTGTATCATTACAGAGTTGACATCTCATTCATTTCAGTGTACACATGGAGATATGTGTGTTGTTCGGTGAGGAAATTGCTTGTTGTTCACCTGTGAGCCCTGTCTTGTGAAGTATTTTGTCCAGCCAAGCAGATCTGAACACTGTGGCTGAAGGGGGGGGGTCATGCATAATACAGCAAGTAGCTGGCACTCCTATGTGGATGACCCACTTGCTGCCAACAGCTCAGTCAACATGGTTGTAGCTATTAATTGTGTTTATCATGAAGTTGAGTAGAAATCCGGGCTACAATCCCAATGTAATTATCACATAGCAACAGATAATTGACAGCTCTTACTGTATTATTGACTGAGGGGGAGCAGCAAAATACCAGTTATGGGATATTGCTATCATCTGACAAACACAAAAATATATGGTCCGGATTTATATTTGGCTTTAGATAGATCGATAGATAGCTCTTTTATTGTCATTGTGCTCAGAGTACAATGAAAGTCTGTTCAGCAGTCTGCATTTAAAACTGAGTACAAAAGTTATGTGAACAGAACACAAAGAAAGGCTAGAAAAATACATAAAAGTTATTTTAAACAGTAATATAGAATAGTAATATGACTGTCACTGTTCTTGTTATTTGCGGCCCACAGAGCGGCGTTCCCATCCCACCCTGGACACTGCCTGTTCTCCCCCCCCCCCCCCCCCCCCCCCCCCCCCCTTTCTCCGGTAGAGGGTACAGAGCAATAAATGCAAAATGAATTGGCTGAAACAGCTTTTTTCCAAGCTATATAATACATATACATATATATACGTATATATATATATGTATATTTTAGAAAAAAACTGTTGTTACAAAAGCTTTTTTCAATAAAGCTGTTGCAATAAAAGCAATAATAGTTCTGTTAAGATTAAGAATTTGTCGTTTCGTCCAGCAAATAATAGAAAAGTGCCTATAATGGTAACCATAAAGACGTAGATCGTTAAGCAGTTTGAAAAATTGGACCATGTCTGCAGCTCCCGTACCACACTGTGCACAAATAGTAGTTTACATCCCTCTCATGAACCAGTTGTACATATTACTTAAATATATATATATATATATATATGTATTTATTATTTATTTCCTATGTATTCCATGTATTGATTACTGTATGCACAACATTGACTACTGCTGTATAAGAGTGCAAACAGTTTTTGTACGATAGCATACAAACCACTTTTAGAATTTCTTTGTTAATTTTATTTAATTGCCAGATACATTGCATTTTACATTATATACAAGTAAATCCTTCTGATTGTAATGTTGTGCGAAATCTAGGTGTCATTTTTGACAAATCTATGTGTTTTAACAGTCATGTGAAATCCGTGGTTCGTTCCTGTTTTTTTCCATCTCAGGAACATTTCTAAGATCCGTTCTGTGGTCTCTCAAAAAGAGCTGGAGAAGCTTGTTCATGCTTTATTTCTTCCCGTTTGGATTATTTAATGTACTGTACACTTGCTTAACAACATCAATGGATAAATTGCAAGTGGTTCAGAATGCTGCTGCAAGACTTCTGTCTAAGACCAGGGAATCACATATTACTCCGGTGCTTAAGGCTCTTCATTGGCTACCATTGGTTTTAGAGTGCATTTTAAAATTTTATCACTACTTATGAGCTTGCATGGACAAGCCCCTGCTTACATCCAGGATCTACTGCACGTTTACACTTCTGGTCGTTCTCTAAGGTCTTCAGACCAAGACCTTTTAACTGTCCCCAGAACACGTTTTAAACCAGGGGCGACCGAGCCTTTTCTGTGGCGGCTCCAAGGCTCTGGAACTCTCTCCCTTAGCCTTAGAGCCTTGGATTCTGTGGAATCTTTTAAAACACCCTCAAAGACACTCTTTTTAGACAAGCTTTTAACTAGCAATATGGCTTAGTATATTATGTGTTGCTGTTTTTTTTTTGTTTTTTTTACTGTAAAGCACTTTGTGACCCCTTCTTGTCTGTGAAAGGTGCTATATAAATAAAGTTTACTTACTTACTTACTTCTCATGTCCACTGTCTTTTGTATGTTCCAGGTGATGAGAATCAACGTTCCTGCCACACACTATTACAGTCTTATAAAACCATAAACATATTTAAAAAAAAATAAAACCAGATTAGTACTATTGTATCTGAAGTCTCTATTATATAGACCTTAGTGGTCCCCTA
>NC_045745.1:1830791-1831540 GCF_008692095.1 Etheostoma spectabile | reverse complement strand
TGAAGTCTCTTTTATATAGACATTAGTGGTCCCTAAATACTGTATCTGAAGTCTCTTTTATATAGGCCTTAGTGCTCCCCTAATACTGTATCTGAAGTCTCTTTTATATAGACCTTAGTGGTTCCCTAATTCTGTATCTGAAACTGCCACTGCCACTGCTTGTTTTAAAGCCATGCTGTCTCTCTCGTGGGTGGGCCAAATACTCTGGGCGGGCAAAGCTGAGAAAGGGAAGGTAACCTGGAACCTTGCCTCTCATAACCTCATAAGGCCCATCTGAGCTTTCATTTTCCCAAAGGCAGAGCAGGATACCCAGGGCTCGGTTCGCACCTATCGCCATTTCTAGCCACTGGGGGACCATGGGCAGGCTGTGGCAACACATACTAATGTTAAAAAAACTCATAAAGTGAAATTGTCATGCCAGGGGACCTTTAAAATTGATGGAGTCGTTGTTGGGGTCACTGGTCTGTGAGAGTTAAGTAGTGAAAATGGTGTACCACTCACAGGGCTTTTCCGCCATGCAACCGTGGCTATTACTTTATGTATTTACCTTCATTCACTTATTTCTTCTTATACTTTTTGGAGCCACATTTTCTCCTGTTTGGGTAAGGTGCATTGGTGAATCAGGATGCACTCTTTTTCCCTGCAAGGTTTGACGTTGCTAAGGCCTCCAGGGCGAATCAGAATGCCGTGTCATGTGTGTGGCACATTATATTCCGCAACAGCTCCCTGTTGCGTGTGTTTTGTGCCCC
>NC_045745.1:1830286-1830781 GCF_008692095.1 Etheostoma spectabile | reverse complement strand
CCGAGGAATGTCTCTTTCCTACCATATCGTTCATAATGCGCCAAGGCCAAACTGTCAGCAGCTTGTATTAAAGCCAATTTCAATTCAAACTTTGAAGCTGCTAGATGCTTTAAAGTTCTCTCTTTATTTATTGATGTATTACATCTGCATGCTACATGGATGCTGCTGGACTGTAACAGCAAAATGTAGGGCCCTATGAAATCTGTTTTATTTTTTTTCAAATTCCGATTTATTTTCAGCCCTTTCGGATTTTTCAGTTTTGCTTTTTTTGCACTTCTTAAAATAGGCTAATATGCTGCATTAGCCTACCTAAATAAAAGCAACCATGTTGAGGATACTGCGATCTGGGTTGGAAGTTTTGGCGACAACAACGAAGATTGTCTTTGCACGGATCTTACATGTGCTGGTCAAAGAGTGGGTCTGTCTGAGGCTGCCGGTCTTCTGGAATTGTGCCTCCCTGCTTGCAATATTTAACCCTCTGAGCCCGAGACACTC
>NC_045745.1:1818547-1830276 GCF_008692095.1 Etheostoma spectabile | reverse complement strand
AAAAAAGTACCTCTGATTCATAGTTTAAAAACTTTTGAACCATACAAGCGATTTACTCACTTTTGGTTTCGTTTAAATCCTGACAATTTCATGTTTACGGAGGTCTTTTCCCTGTCTTTCTAGCCTCTACAGGGGATTTTCTATCCAGCCTGGAACTTCAGCCTCTTTGGGCTTTA
Source organism: Etheostoma spectabile (assembly GCF_008692095.1). Classification (NCBI taxonomy): domain Eukaryota; kingdom Metazoa; phylum Chordata; class Actinopteri; order Perciformes; family Percidae; genus Etheostoma; species Etheostoma spectabile. The sequence continues at coordinate 1,830,100 of NC_045745.1, read as the reverse complement.
AATCCATACTGTTATATCCAAGATTGGTCCACTTTATGTCCATAATTCATCGCGTTTTGGCTCATTTCTGCCGCTGGCTCACTCCTCCGTCTCTCTCTCTGTTCTTCCTGTCTATTTTTCAGGAAGTACATGCCCATATATGGGAGATAAAGGCACCCCTCTTGTATGGAAGGCCAGAGGGGACAAAAATGCCTATATACTCTATGGAAGGCCAAATGGTGCACTATTTAGACACGTATTTGCTTGTATAACATTGCTGTGGGTGTAATATCAATAAATATGACATTATTATGTTATTATTGGCATAAGTAAATGTCATGAAAGCAAAACGTCTTGACTTTTTTGGAAGAAGTGCATGTATTTTCTCAACTATATAAGTTATAATGATTATTTCTTCACAGTGTGACTCCCAAGACATATGAGATGTGTTTTAGAATGGAAAATGGCTTAGGTTTTACTTATATGTCTGTGATATCAATACATATCTGGAAGATTCATTTATTTATTTATTTATCTTTAAGCCCCTACAATCATTTTTAACATGCAAGTGACCTCACTGCAACCCAAATATTCCAATAACCCAGTTTGTCCTAAAAAAATGATGTTCATATATTGACTGTAAACAACAGGGTTGATGTTTTACAAGCTTTTTTATAAAATAAATCCAGACGGAAATGAAACTGTAAAAATGGCCTCAGGGCCCCCAGGGTTAACAAGAAATTGACGTATTGTCTTAATTTTCTCAAGCGGTGTGTAAGCTTCAGCACACATTGCAACAAAATTGTCCACAAACTCAACATCTGTTGATGTTACTGTTGCCTAAATGGTAACCTGGAGGGATTTCCCCAATGTGAATTGGAGCTTTTGATTTCAAATGGTCGTTACCTGTTACATATGTCTTTGTGGGTCCAGTTAACAGTAAGTTGACAAAACGTACTAACAGTTGTTGTCCAGTAGTGTCATAGTTGTCGTTGAGGTATTTGTTTGGCCCGGTATTAAGCAGTCAATTGAGAGTTTTCTAACTTTTTTGCTACTGTTGGCTTATCAGGAGCCCCCCTGGCTTTGACATGTTTGCAGATATGCTAATAAGAGTTATTGTACAGCTCCATAAAATGTAAAGTCTTTGGCGATTAGACCCCATTGTTATGCAAATATTTCATATATACATAGGGGTAGACAACCACCAGAACCCTAGACCGAATCTAGACATGATCAGCTGAAGTAGATGACTGGAGGTGGAAGTCATCTACCATTAGGCTCGTTCGAGATGAACTGCGCCTCGCCTGTAAAGTGGACGAGAGCAGGCGGCAACAGCGGGGGGGGGGGGGATCGAAAAGCTGCGGTAAAGTCGGACAGTTTCCAGCTGATTCCAGCTCCTTCAGGCTGGACAGGAAGTGATGAAAACACTGTGGTGCGATTCCGATTTAATAAAATATAATCAGACCCACATACCAGCTGGTACACAGTCTCCAGTTGTTTTAATTATGACAGAGTAGCTGGCAAAGTGCTCTACATGCGACCTGTTGCTGATTTTAATTAACAACTCACTGGAGATGATCCGTGATCTGATCAGATTTAGTCTCTCTGACTTCTAAACGTAACTATCAGTCACACAACGTGTGTTCTGGACAGAATAAGTCTTTAAATCAGACAAATAGCAATTAAAATCCCTCCGATTCAAAAACAATAAAAAGTTTTTGTAAAACGTCATCATGTTGTAAACCAATCAGCTGTTAAATCAGCTGAGAAGCCGGCGTTTCCCAGCATGCTCTTGGTCCGCCTGGCTCTTGCAGTCGGTGAAAAGCAACTGCGCCGCCTGCGTCTCAGAACTGCGTCCGCCTTGCTCTCGTGAGATTTCCGTTGCCCACGTGTGCATGACGTCAGAGCAAGTCGGGATCAAGTCGGACACAAATCTAACCGGCATGCACCGGGCGCCGATCGCCGGTGATCGATTCTGCGCAGACCTGGCTCATCTCGAACGAGCCTACTGATAGCACAGGGAGAAACAGATTTTTTTAAAGCAGGGCTGTGACTCTGTGATTGGCACTTGCCATTTGTATAACAATTCTGATTGGTTTAGCAGGAAGGTGACCGCCTCCAACAGCTGATTCGAGTTAGGTAGAGCACTGATTAAGAGTGAGGTCTTCCTGAAAGGATTTACACTGAGATACATTTCAATCAGGAGAGACTAGTTGCAGATATGGGACAGCATGATAAAATATACATTTGGATAACAGCTGATTTGATTTAGGAGTGCGTTGATTAAAAGTTAGGTCTTCCTGAAAGAATTTATACTGAGGCCACTGTTTAGGTAGGGACCTTTCGACGGTTGATTTTATAAACTGAAGAATGAGAAGGAAGTAAAAAAAATCATTTATGTGTCTCTTTTATATAGACCTTAATGGTCCCCTAATACTGTATCGGAAGTCTGTATATGTCGACAAAATACATGCAAGCTCAATTGCAATTCCACGTGTACAAGAGTATTCCATTTCCATGTGTAGATTTGGTGATTCCACGTTTTCCGCGTCTCAGAAATCATAGGGCTCTATGAATTCTTCACTTTTAAATGCAGCTCTCCGCACTGCTCCAGTCAACACCCTGTGGGGAATCCTGATAGTATATCACGTCACCACACTATTCTAACAACTAATACACAGCCACAAATCTTTGATCCGTGTTGCTCATAACTGAAGGAAATGGAGGAAACTATTTAACTATGTGGACTACTTACTTTTATGGTAACAGCACAAATATCCAGAAAAAATGACCATAACAACAAAATCTGTGAGTTGGGAAGCCATACAGCTCTGCTCCTGAGCCGTTGCACCGGTGGTATGATGCTATGATGCATGGCGGAAGAAAACCTCGTTATGGTACTTTATGGTAACTTGGTAGGATTATGGTATGAATAGAGCGTATTTTTTCAGGTATTTGTATCTGCGTTTTATAATCCCTACGTCCTGGACTACCCATAATAATGATTTAATATAAATACAGTGGGATCCAAAACCAAAAATTAATAACCAAAAACAACTGCAATACCGAGGAAGGTAAAAGATTAAAAGACTAAAAACTCCAAATCACAAACTTGAGAGTCAAGTGAACAAATGTGTGTCTTTTTAAAAGTGTCAGCCGAGACTGCCATTCTCGGTTTCTAAATTGATGAAAGGAGTGGAGCTGTCTATCATTTTGCTCAGCTGGAGCTTACTGTTGTTATGAAGAGAAAATTTAACTATGTGTTTTACATGGCTGTGTATACTAAATGCAGCAGATCCAGTATTCTCTTTAATCCGAGATGCATGTCTATGGATGTAACACATTTCCTCACACAGACTGGACAAGACAGACGTTAAGCTATTCCCTGCCTGGATGGATTCCTTTTGAGGATAGATACTGAACGCTGCTGAATTATTAACAGCGTTCCATCACTATACCGACAAACCAGATAATAACCTGAACCCAGACTTAGACTACATGCAACATAGAGAAACAGGCACTGTACAAGTGATCAGCCCAAATGAAAACAAAGGCTTTTGTCTACTCTGTGAAATTGGATCAAGTGCACATGTGCCGCATTGGTTTTCATCCGGATCTCTCAGGATGAGAACAGTGAGAATCGCGGCAGGATCAGCACTGCAGGCTGCGCTTCTGAAAGTGGCAGTGACCTCCAAAATCCGAAAGAGAAAAATTGCGTTGGGAGTACAAACACAACACTCCAGTGCAACACACATGACACAAGAAAATGCCAGAAACTGGTTGACACAGAAGTACTGCAAAAAAAGGGAGAAATATAGTTCTCATGAGAAGAATATTCAATAATATTCAAAAGTTTTGTTTTTTTGTTTTTTTAAATGCATTATGCAAAAGGTTTTTTCTCCAAGTTTCTCAGACTAAGACATGGATGGAGCTGCTCAGATGCCCGGCACTCCCATTTTTCAAAATGCCACTGTCATCTGCATTTCAAACGGCTGCGTCGAGGTGCAGAAAAGGACACGCTTTCTTTTTCTTCAGAACACATCATCAGCCCCAGACTGACACAGCACTCATACCTCCAGGTACTGCAGAATACAGGCCCAGCTGTTTTACATTCCTACCCACCTGCGATATCCCTCAGAGTTGTTGCCTCTGACTGGCAGGTATTTGTTCCGACACACAAATCAAATATCTCCGAGAGGTCTCTATCAAAATGGTACATTTACTGTGATGTTGCATATCACCCCATTTCACAAAGGAAGCATTAGACTCATTTGTCGACACGTGCGTCTTCTCAGTGACACGTTCTTTTCCTTGTTCTCGTCATTGACAAGATGAGTGAAAAGAAGACGTGGCGGTTTATCTCTGTGCTACACCCGCCCCACAAGTCAATCATCCGCTGCCGTAGCTGGAAGGTGCAGCAGCATTTGTATGTGAGGGTGATAAAATCAGGGTGTTGTTAATACAACACTTACACCTATTCAAAATTGTCTGCACATTATGAGATATCACTTACCGAGTGGCACTTACTAAGATGCAAAAATGCAAAGAAAAGTGTAAAGGCAGATGTGTAATATTTAGTCCAAAGAAAAAACACGTAACATAACATAATTAAGAAGTGTGATTACATATTTTAAAAAGTGCACACAGTCACCGACATGATATTAATGACGAGGCGAAAGCGGTCGCGGTACTTTCTCTGAGGCAGCCAGGCACAAAGGTGGTTTCTATGCCCTGGTGACTGACTGACAGGCTGAGGTTGTAAGACAAGGCAACTTTATTTCTATGGTACATTTCAGCAACAAGGCAATTCAAAGTCCTTTACATAAAACATCATACAGCAATTAAAAACAGTCATGGAAATAAAACTGGCTAAAATAGAATAATATGCAAATAGAATAATAAATAAAATTGTAGGGACCGGTTTGGGAGGGGAAAGGGAGCGGTTTATTTTAAGTGTATTTATATTTAGTGTAAAATGTTCTATGTAAATAGGAAAAATTAGTTATTTAGAATGAAATATCTTTTTTGTAATTATGGAGGGAAAGTACCCATAAAGTTAAAGTTGAGTACCGGAAGGAATTTTAGGTACCGGTTTCGGTAAACATGTGAACAGTACCTAACCCTAATTATTATGCACAACTCACCATCCATTAAGAGAGAACAGCTCAACAAATTAAAATACCTTGGACTCACTTTAAACAAGAATCTCCGTTTTGATCTCAGCAGAAGTTACATGTCATCCGTAAACTCGGTTGACTTTCTGTTGCCCCACACCTCCTGCTGTTACTTTACAAAAGCGTAATCTCACCCATGCTGCTGTACTCCCCCCACCCCCGTTTCTACAACATGCTCACCATTTCGGACAAAAAAAACCTCACCAAAATTACCATCTGTGAAGCACCCTTTCCCAATAAACAAGCTGAAAATATTGATGAAGAAAGAAAACACCATTTGATTAAAAAAAAACTGCATTTTGTCATACACTTAGGGAGGCTACCCAGGATCCCTTCATACATGTTCCACACCCAGGTGTCAAATTATTTTTTAATTTTAATTATTAAAAAATAATTTGAATCTCTCAAATGAAAGATAATCTAAATCAAAACCGAAGCTCTAATCTTGGTAAAAGCACCACTCTTGTGAAGGTGTTAACTGGCACCAGCATGTAAAAATCTAATGTCTAATGTATATTAACTTTAGGCACTCATAGCTAAATATTTGAGACATACAGTATGTGTGTGTGTGTGTGTGTGTGTGTGTGTGTGTGTGTGTGTGTTTGTGTGCACCAGCATCTTGGTAAACAACATTGTAGTAAGTATTTTCAGTGCATTAAAAAGCGCGCTCATTAAGATCCCAGCAGACAAGCTAATCCATCACAATTTAGTGCATAAAAAGTCACCAAAATGAAGTGTTTGAACCGCATAATTAAATTCAAAATGAGTGGAATAACTCAAAAAAGGTCCACTTATTGAAAAAAAAAACCCTCCACCCACAAGGCTGGCTACGAGCATGTACCCTCAGGCTGCTGGGATCCTAAATAAGGTCACTAGCTAAGACTGCACAGCTCCAGGGCTGCAGTGCTTAAAACAGAATATTTTAAAACTCAGGATTCACTTTCCTTTCCTGTAGTCCTTGTGCTCCTGTACGGCTCAGTGGTTAGAGCATAACACCAACAGTACACTGCCATATTCAGGGATTTTAGCTATTGTTGGCAATATTCAATCAAACTTGTACTTGTCACACAACTCAGATGAAGTATAATCCCAGGGACATGTTATCTCGTCTAGCTTCAACTTGTGAATGATTCAACATAAAGCATGACGTGGTCGTCCGATCGGCACTTGGTCGAATGGAAATCCAGGATCGAGCTAAATCTACGTGAAAGGACACCACAACTTACCGCTGGAAACCGACACATGCCACCGAGCTCACTGTCCGACACCTGCACACTGGCCAGCAGGACGCCCAGCAGAGAAGCAGCAGCTGGTGTTTTAATCCACCATGTTTTGATATAGAGATGGATGCAGATATGGTCTTTGTTGTCCACTCAGTCGAGATTGTAGACGTAGGTCATTGCTGATAGCCATCTTCACCTTTCCTTTTTCTTTTAGAGTCAGTGAAGGGAAACATGACAACACCGTGCAACGTCAAACACAAAAAGCAAAACTCATATTTATGAAGTAGATGATTCGGCATGTATCTTGTGGAGCTGATGGAAGAGGAGAGGTCCTGCTTTACAAAATGCTAAAAATAGAAGCAGTAATGATACTGTAAGGTGATCTTGCAGTTTAGAACAAAGCATTTTTATAGTATTAACATGATGAAGTACAGCTATTGTTATAACATGTGAGAATGGTTATTGGTAGTGATGGCCAAATTTAGCATCATAAAGCTTTGTGAAATATTCTCTTTATTTTCTGAGCCCACTAGATGGCAGTCTTGGTTTAAAGTAAAAGGCTATAGGAACGGCTATGCAGTGTGCGTTTAATTTATAATGCATACTCAGCTGCAGTTGAGGGGGGTTCAGTGCCTTGCTCAAGAGCACCTTGGGCAGACCCAGGAGGTGAACTGGCATCTCTCCAGCTACCAGTCCACACTCCGTACTTTGGTCCGTTCAGGGACTTGAGCCAGCGACCCTCCGGTTCCCAACCTACAGACTGAGCTACCGCCACTCCATAATGAAAATGGTCCATGAAGCATCATGAGACTTCATTGTGCCATCACCAGTTACTTAGATATATGTGATTGAAATAAAAGAGATTTTTCTGCGAGGAATGTCACTAAACACGACTTTTATACTGCAGTCATCCAGTCTTCAAGGAGATTTCCATCACATTTCCAAATTGGGAAAACCCAAGTGTGCTGAGGACAGCTGAAGTGCGTTTCAATGACCTTTTTGAGCGATATGTGTGCCGTAACATCCAGGGGAAAAGGTAGTCGACTTTCTACAAGATATAATCTCCTCTGGCACGCGTGGTGAAGTGGATGCAGAAAAGCTTAAATCAGCAGAAATCCAAAGAGATAACAGAACGATCCCGGGTTACTTTTATGAAACTTGCCAGACACTCTCCACTACTCCGGGGAGGCTTGGCTATGAATGCTGGCACGACTAACAACATCCTACTGCAATGAGAGAACCATGAGAGATGAAACATTTTTCGAAATGATGTGCAGCTAAATTGATCTCCTAATCCGGCGAGGCCTTTGGTTCGTCTTGCACGGACATGAGGTTCAAGGGCCGGATCTGGCATCCGGAAGCGCCCCGATGAGTTTAATGAGCTGTCAATTCCTTTTGATGCGCTGCTTCTTCACAACTTATCCGTCACACACAACACAAACTGGACATGCTTTGCTCTCGCTGCTCTGTGCCAGCGCTCTGTCCATCAGTGAACATGCACACACAGCAATAACTCTCACTGCAGGTATCTTATTTGTACATAGAGATGCATAATCAAATACTCTCATGTACTACTTGAGAAGGAAGTGTTTATGTAACAGTGGGTTTAATTGTAGCGCCGGTCTTGGGCTGATTAACACTTCAAAATTTACGACTGCAGAATCTATGTTTACTACTGGATGCATAAAGAGAGAGAATGCAGGTGGATCCTCTCATAGTGCTGATCAAACCTTAGACTTTGTGTAAAAATGTGAATTTATGTTAAGTCTCCTACCTCCGAAACACACTCAGAATGCACATCTGACATGCTATTGAGCAGTATACATCCAGAGATTCTCTGATAGTATTAGCAAAGGCTAAAATTGACAAAATGTTCTTTATAGTCATTTCTTGTTCATTACCTGCTGATTATTTTCTCGATTAATCAAATATTAGATTCATTATTCATTAAGATTCATCAGACATCAGTGGAAAATGCTCTTTGCAGTTAGCCCAGGCCTAAGGTGAGTTCTTAAGATCCCAGCGGAAAGCCCAAATATATTCTGTTTTGAGAATAAATTAAAAGTTAAGGAAAAGCTGCAGCGACATATTTTACAAGCTCACTTTGCTTGTAAAATATGTCGCATTTTGACAAGGAAATCCGTAGGTTGTGTGCTACACAGAACCATGTGTCCATTTGCTCTGGAGGAAACTACTAGAACTGTTGGGTCCTTGTAAATTCTGTAAAGTGTCTCGAGATAACCCTTGTTATGAATTGATACTCTAAATAAATTGAATATAAATTGAATATAGAAGCTGTCATTGGAAACTGTTTGGAAAAGGGCAGGCCATTTAAAAAAAAAACACCTGGCAGGTGATTGGATGAACCATCTGTCTATGACGTCCGTCACACACACTGTAGCTGCCACTGGACGCTGATTGGTTCGGTCCGCCTCTGGTCCAACACAAACGCACTACTTGAAGCTAGTGGTGGCCAAACAAAGCCTCTTGAAGCTTCATGAAGCATTTTCTTTGTTTTCTAAAAGTGTGTTCAATGCCTTTAGCAGCAATGTTTTTTCTGCACACTCTGCAGACAGGAGAAATACCTTTAGTCAACTGAGCTTCCGCATTCTAATAATAACCAAATTTCCATTTTGTTCGTATGAAAACATGCTTCCGGAAGCTGTTGTGAGGATTATTAGGAACTCCTTCTTCAACATTTGAGATGTTTACATGTGTTATGACTCAAGAGTCCAGACTGCTTTAAAGGGTTAAACTTGTGGGTGTGCAAAGTGCATTGACACCTCAGTCAATACATGCAGAAGACATTATTTCCACTTTGAAAAAAGGGTTAAGGCCAAATTCAGCATGCAACACTTAAAGATAACTGAAAGCTTTTCTTGTCATTTATACAGTCCAAACTATAGGCCGGTTGCAGTCAAGTGATCTGTTAAAGAAACCCTTTCAGCATACAAGGATGTTCTAAAATTCAAGGGTCAGAGACTCTCTATTGGAATTGGAACGGCTGACAGTTTTTATCATTTACCTCACTTCACACCGATTGGGCAAGCATAAAAAATTAGCATTGTTTTTTTAACCAGGGCAGCAGTTTTCAGATTACATGATGTGCTTACATAATTGCAAAAGGCTTCTCTAATGATTTATCAGTAGTTTTTAAAATGATATCAGATTAGTAAACAGCATGAGCCTTTGGAACATTAGATGGTTACTGATGATAGGCAATGTAGATATTGCAATAAAGATGAGCCCCCCACTCAATTGAGCTGCTATTGTGTAATATTTGACCTTTACAAATATTTGCATAAGAAAAACAAACGTTTCCTCTTAAAAACATTGTGAAAAAATAAAAATATCCAGGAAGGTGTGTAAAGGTGTTATGGAAATTTGTAAGTGAACCCAAACTTTTGACCGGTATTGTATATACCAAATATGTAGGTAAAATATACTATAACAAAAATGTCAAATATAATTGCTTTAAAAGACAGTTGTACAGTTTTGTGAGTGAGAGAGAGGGAGCAGCCCCCAAGAAGAGAGGCAATGCCCCGCCAGGCTCAGAGATATCTCCGAGATATGTATCCTCTGCCTTCTGCTTAGAAGTGCTGAACTTACAGCTCACAGCAACTTAAAACGACATAGTCCCTGGCTTCTGTTTGATATGTCGGTCGATACGCATTACCTCCACGGGCTAACATCATGTGACTTACTTACTGTTAAAAATAGCACAACCGTTAGAGGGCACTGTCCCTTTAAGGTCACTAGGTGACTAACACGCCCTTCATGCCTGCAGTAACCTTTCAGACAGGCAGTCTGAGTACTAACCACTCTGAATAGAGTAAAACTCAATGAAAACTAGCAGAAATATACTTACTGGACTTACAAGTATCCAAAGCCTAATTCAAACGCAAAAAATGGCAGGACCCAATCTTACCTTTTTTTGGACGATGTCCATAGTTGGAAATTTAAACTCTGGTGGATTAATGATGATTATGGTTAACTGCTATGGAATGCCGTCAATATTAAGTATCTGAAAAAATTATAAATGAATGAATAAATACAAGAACGCGCATATGCCTTTTGAAATACACCATGAAATAAATAAATGAGACAATAAATAATATACTACTAATACTAAGTATTCATACTTAAATAAATATTTTAAAAGATTTTAATTTTAATTATTTCATGGAACTTCTATTTCATGAATCTGCATCTGTTTCTTAATGCCTTAATGATTTCCCTATCTATTTATTTCTAGTTGTTATATTAAAATCAGAGGGCGTGGATATCTCTCACATTCAGAATAGAGCCGTGGGTAAAAAAAAAGACAAGGTGAGAGCTTCTCTCAATACATCCATGAGTGAGAGTGCACCACGACCAGCAGCTTGCGAGGCTCTACCCAGCACACAGTAACCTATTCTGGGGTAACTAGGCCTAGACCACCAACTAACAGCGACCTGACAAAGCAGCTCGTGGTGCTCTATAGACACCGCAGTTGACATGGGGACTGCCCGTTTCTCGACACTCCATTGTTCCGACCTCTCAATAACCCGAAAAAGTCCATTTAGTCCTAAAGCCCACTAGTCCGACGTCCCTTTGTTTCGAAAAAATAAACCCTCTGCTCCAACATACCATTGTTCCAACCATATAGGCTTTTTTGGATCACCTCCCATAACAGTGGCTGGGGGAAGGGGCAGGGGCAGTGTCCGTGGGGAGGGGCAGCACCATAATCAGACCGGCCCTGTCAGTACAATGGGGCGTCGGAAAAAATGACATGGCATCATTGACACAACATCAGCTGAGGCGTTGTTAAGTGAGCTAGCGGCAAACAACTGCTGTGATTCACATTAAACTGAGCCCCAGAATTTACCCCAGTTACCCCAGAATAGGTGACTGTGCGCTGGGTATATAGCACCGGAAACTGATGGTTGTGGTGCTCTCTCACTTTGCCAACCTTTATTTGCCCACAGATCTGTTCTGAATGTAAGAGCGAGGGAAATCAATAAACGTGGCAATAGGAAATAAAAGTCCACGGAAATAAATATATGTGGATTCATGAAATAAAAGTACATCAAGATCTATTCAGGTCTTTATGTATTAATTCATTTATTTAATATTGAATTAACGGCAACGCTCCTCAGATCTTTGCAGGGTGAATCCAGACAGCTAGCTAGACTATC
>NC_045745.1:1818147-1818537 GCF_008692095.1 Etheostoma spectabile | reverse complement strand
CAATCTGAGTTTTCTCTTGCACGACTAAAACTACTTTTAAACGTACACATGTTCCACCAAAACAATTTCCCTCCAGAGGCTGTTTTGCAGAGACACCGTTGCTTCCTCCACAAAGCAGGATATTATACCCAGCCAGACAAGATACAAACACCATAATGTGTGCTTATGGTTGGAGAGTGTGTGTTTTATTCTCACCTTGGCAGGCCAGCGGCCCTGTAACACATGACTGGAGAAGACCTGAAGGAAAGTGGCTGCTTAATATTGCAACAGTGCACTATTGTTTGATGTTGCTGGGTTGGCCGGTAATGGAAAACAAAGCCTCACTTTGATTGTGCTGCTCTGGGTTGTGTTAGGCATTACATTGTTTTCCAATATTTGATGTGCTGGGGG
>NC_045745.1:1804029-1818137 GCF_008692095.1 Etheostoma spectabile | reverse complement strand
GGGGGGGGGGGGAATTGATTCATTGAAGTGATTTTATGAGGGCATTGTCACGTTGTGTGTTATTGCCTGTTAGTGTATCAGCTCATAGGCATGTTCGGGGGAAATTGAACCTGTATGTGTTGGGATACGTTGCATTACAGAATAAGGAAAGCATCATGATTCATGATCCCAAAGGAACAGAATTCAATTACATTTTATTTATTATCAAATCATAGCAAGACTTATCTCAAGACACTTTATAGATAGAGTAGATATAGACCACACTCTATAATTTACAAAGACCCAACAATTCCAGTAATTCCCCCAAGAGAAAGCATCTATTGTGACAGTGGCGAGGAAAAACTCCCTTTTAGGAAGAAACCTCGGACAGACCCAGGCTCTTGGTAGGCAGAGTCTGACGATGCCAGTTGGGGGTGTGATGAACAGTGGTAATCTTGCCTAGGGCAACCAAAGAGCTAGAACTTTCCCTGAGGCCATGATACCGTTGGTTAGTTTCATTTATAGTAAAACATCAGATTTAAATACTATATGTCTTTTGTGTGCAGAAATCTGAATTTGTAAAGGAACTAGTAACTAAAGCTGTCAGATGAATTTAGTGGAGTAAAAAGTACTCTGCTCCAGCAACACTAGCCCTTGTCTTGTGTTGTTTTCCACGAGGAATGCCAGTTTGACCCAAAATGATGCTGATTGTATTATCTACCTTTTGATAACACGGGTGAGTGCTGCTGCTTCAGTGTTGCCCTATTTGATTTAACGTCTGATATCACAGATTGATACATAACAAATTACCATTCACTTTGCTATTTCTGTTTCTATCTGTACCATGCTATTTTTTCCCTCCAGAGTAATCAACCAGTGCTGGTACACCACATCTGTAAAGATTAGTGTATGGCACAGGGAACATGTCTAAAACTGGCATGGTGTCATCAATTTATGGATGACCAAATCTGCTTAAAATGTGTTTTCTAACAATAATAATAATACATTTTATTTGTAGAGCACTCTTAATTAAATCAATCAATCACTGTTGGATACAAATGAACACAAATTGATGCCTCTGCCACTTAGCAATTTAACACAGATAGAATAATGATGTTGGCATGGGGAAGCGGGAGTTAAGGGGCGGTTGTGGCTCAGGGGTAGATTGGTCGCCTGCCATTCAAAAGGTTGGTGGTTTTGGCCCTGGTGGTTGTGTCCTTGGGCAAGACACTGAACCCTGAGTTCCTCCCAATGCTGCACCATTGGAGTGTAAATGTGTGTGAGTGTTTATCTGAGGAGCAGGTGGCACCTTGTACAGCAACCTCGGGCCCAGTGTATGAATGTGTGTGAATGATGAATGGATCCTGTACCATGTAAAAGTGCTTTGAGTAGCCGTTAAGACAAGAAAAGTGCTATATAAGAACAGTCCATTTTCAATGTAAGTACAGTGTTAGTTGCAAGTTAAATGCAGTAATAGATTTATTTCAGAATCTGCGTGTTTGTGTGAAGTGTGAGGGACACTGAGGACTATGGTCACCTGCTCCTCACCTCCTCCATCTCTGCAGGGTAAATCCAGACAGCTAGCTAGCCTATCTGTCCAATCCAAACTAAAACTACTTTTGAATGTACCACCATAACAAGTTCCTTCCGGAGGCTTTTTTTACAGAGGCACCGTTGCTCTGTCCGGCCCAAGTTTATTGTGATTGGTTTAGAGAAATGCTAATTAACTAGAGCATGTTTTTCTCCCATCCCATAATGCTTTGTGGACTAGCCAGACCTTCCTCTGCGGAGATGTGGAGGAAGCGAGACTATCCAAAAAGTTACATTAAATGGCATAAGCTGGGTTTCAACCTGTGGAGAACAGTTCACTATAAAATATTCAAAGCAATGTGTTCAAATACTTATTTTGACCTGAATCCACCAACATTACTAAATACCCGTAACATTTTTAAAAATGTGGTTAAGGGGTTTAGTTACTCTTTGAAGAAAAAAAAAAAATACAAGTTGTTTTGAAAAGGTGCAATGGGGTAATGTGAAAAGAAGGCGCACTGCAATATTGGACAATGGCAATTACATAGTTGCTCAGCCTACTACGGCAACATTGCATTATTTGAAGTGGAATTGTTTACATGTCCATAACCAGCTCCACCAGTGTATTTACCACTAGAAAATTGAATAAATTCAGCATTTCCAATCTATTTACATTCAAGCAGCATTGCTAACAGTCTGATTACAACTCCAGAGAGAGTGTTCTGTATGCCCTACAGCGTTTCAGTCAAGTAGAAAGCAGCTACACAGAAAAACAAGACACATGTAACATATTATTTCCTATTTCCTAAACATCAAACCTAATATTATTATGGTTTTTACATAATACCATGAATGCCTATAGTCAGGCTGTGTAGTGACGTAAAGAGCAGACATTACTTGGTAATAATAGACATACAGTGCATCTCACTAAATGCTGCACACGCATGTATTTTATATTCATTATAAAGGTCAAAACAAAAATCTAAAAGTTATAAACCATGTTACACATCAGAAAACATTAACGTACATCCTAATGTCAAAAGGAGTTAGATGGCTATTAATTGATAAAAAAATATTTAAACATTTTAATCAATTGAGAGCCTTAATTTTTGGCTGTCAATTGATTAAAATATTTAATTGCAACAAATAGCATGATTGTCCACATTTAGTCTCGCATTGCCAGACCTTCCTCCACAGTAGTGCGAAGGAAGGTCTGGTGAGCCTGGCGAGTCCGCACAGTGTTCCGGGATAGGAGAAGAACACGCTCTGGTTTTCAGTATTGGCATTTCTTTAAACCAATCACAATCGTTTTGGGCGGTGCTAAGTGCGGGATGGAGCAACGGCGCCTCTGCAAAACCGGAACTTGTTTTGGAGGAACATGTGTATGATCAAAAGTTGTTGTTATCGTGCAAAAGAAACCTCAGATTGGACAGATGGTCTAGCTAGCTGTCTGGATTTACCCTGCAGAGATCTGAGGACCAGTTAACCATAGTCCTCAGAAATCCACCAGAGGTTGGAACGCCAATACAGAGGAAGTGGAAGACATACGGCCGTGATGATCGTGTTCATTTTGACAACTCAAAAAAAATAGTAACTGATAAACACAATTAATGGAGAGTTTTTTAAAAAAAAGTACTCTAACACCCCTGCAAACGTTAGAGCAACCTGTAGTAACAAGATCTTTAATCAAGAAGAAGTGTTGGAAATAAATGTATAAATACTAGCCAAACAGGCCTCGGGAGAATTACAAGAGTTGCAGACAATGGAATGCGGACATAAACAATACAGTTCCATCCAAAATATAAATATTAATGCAGTCATAACATTGCATTCAGTGGCATCTAATTAACAGCCGTAGGAGATACCATTTGTAGCATGGACTGTGAATCCATTTGAACAAAGTGAGGGCCACCACCCCTGTGTTGTGTACTAACACCTTCAATGAAGCTGACTGGAAGTAAAGACACAGAACATTCATGCAGTCCATTTCATTCAAAGTGCTTTAGGGCATTAAAAAAAGGAATGAATAAGTCATGATACAAGATGGGGAAATGAAAACTCAAAAAACGAAGAAAATGGCAAGTGCAATTTCAAGTAGTCGGAAATGTTAGTAACTCACAGAGTAAAAACATGAAAGTTTTTAGACTCATTTAAAAGGAGACAGGGTTAAGGCAAGTTCCAGATCCTGTACTTCACTAAACTTTACATGCAGAACAAAACTAAACCCTGCTTCACCCTGTTTTTAGTCTGGAGCAGTTAGGGGACCGCTCCCAACAGAGGAACTGGTCTACAGGGTTTTTTATGATGAGAGCAAGTCAGAGCTGTATTCTGGCACCAAAACCATGGAGGAAACTATGAGCATCAACCTTTCAACACACTGGAAACATGTGCATTGATCTGAGGTCTGAGACTAGAGGTAGAAACTAAATAAGTACATTTACTCCAGTATTTAATTTAATGTATTAGACAGGGACAGTGTACATTAATTAACATTGCTGTAAATGTACCAGAATTAGCCAAAAGGCTATTTTTCATCCGTTGTCCCTGGACCGATCTTAAAATTGTCTACCTAAAAAAACAACAATAAGAAGATTACAGTGAACAATACAAATATAAAAAGTAGTAAAACAGATAAAACTCTTCAAATCGAGGGGATAAACAAATACAGTGTACAAGTTTGCTATAATACAGACATTAGGGTAAAAAAAAAAAGTGTGGTCTAGACCTACTCTATCTACAAAGTATCTCAAGATAACTGTTGATAACTGTAATATGATTTGATACTATAAATAAAATTGAATTAAAATTAAATGACATAAAAAATTGCAGAATTACTAGTACTACAAATGAATTACAAATTACAAATTCATTAAGTACAAATGTTGAGGCACTTGTACTTCACTTGAGTCGTTTCTTTTCATTCCACTTTCTACTTCTACTCCGCTACATTTCAGAGAGAAATATTGTACTTTTTACTCCACTACATTCATCTGACAGCTTTAGTTACTAGTTACTTTACACATTAAGATTCCTGCACACAAAACACACGTAGTATATAAATCTGATGTTTTATTATAAAGTAACCTAGCAACAATATAACGACCTAGAAGGCAAGCTGACATGATGAGACCAGTAAAGACACAACCTTTTTGGGTCTTTTACACTTTCTAACATGGGAGGATTTTTCTGCATTGAGTACCTTTAGTTTTAGTACATTTTCCTGTGATACTTACATACTTTTACTTAAGTAACATTTTCAGTGCAGGACTTTAACTGAAGTAAAGGATCTGAATACTATAGAGGTGTAATGTTGTGTGTAATCTTTTCAGCTTCCTGAATCTAAATTTGACTTCTATCAACAGTCACTGTTCCAAAACTGCTGGAATGTGAAATTTAAGTAGACAGGTGGGGGCATTGGATGTTTCAAACACTTGGGGTATCATTTTTTTTTTAAACATCCCCCGCCCCCAACCTGCCTCCTTACATTATTACACGGTATTTTGGTGCTCTTTAACTTAACCTCACTTTAACTCCTGCTTTGCTCCAATCAGAACTACTCTAGCCATGCAGTGTATATTTATTCTTTCTGAATTTGGCCATGATTCATTTTTACTAATTTCTACTGACTATGTTCCTGTCTGTGAGTATGTTTAACCCGTGTGTTGTCTTCCTGCCGACCATGCAACTTTTTGGTTGTCTTTTTTGACACTTTTTTTGCTTTCCCCCAATGTTTTAGTCACGTTTTTTTCAACTTTTTGTTGAAAGAAAAAAAAATTCAAATCCTATAAAATTGAGTAAAACACCCATATTTAATGAAAGTAAGAAAGTGATCAATAATTTAACATGTAAAAAAGTTATATGGAACTACTGTATATACGTTATTTTATTTTGACAATTTCGTGGAAAGAAACCCACAATTTCTGATACAGGAACTTTTTGAAAATGGGTCAAATTGAATTGAAGGGTTAACAGTACAAGAGCAAAAGCCCTAATTTATGGCATTATGGATATCATGTTTTTTCTAAACATAATATGAGGTTGAAGAGTAATGTGACAGGATCCATCCAATCTCTATTTCATGAAAGAACAAATTGCATAAAGAGTGATGTACTACTATATTTTCAATTAGTCCATCCAGTGGCACATGACATCTGGCATTTTTATCTGTTTTGTTCACGTCCATGTTGCATATTTAATGAATTTGGCACTCAAATGATTTCAGATTTCAGCATTTTGCCCACCAGTGCTGGGCAACTTTTGGCTCACTGTTAACATGCTGTTATTGCAAAATATCTCGATATTTTTATGATTTCATGAATTTGTGTGAATGGTGCTTACCACTGATGGTTCAGATTCTCATACCTGGGCTTCAGGTGTAATGCTCATCCTAACTCTGGCTGTATAACACTTCCCGTTCCTACTCACTTAACCCTCATATTGACCCGTCTTATTATGTCAATGTTCTTTTTAACTATCCAAAATAACATGATTGATTCCACACAACGCTCTTTGGCAAGTGCACATCTCTACTTTACTAAATTTTGGGGTCTCTAATTTTATGGCATTTGAAAAAAAATGGTTTTCAAATAGTATTGAGTAAAAGTTGACAAATTCCAGTCTGTGATTATCCAACAACATAGTTTCCTTTAATTTTTGTCTAAATAATTCCTAATTTCTTCTTTTCTTACTCAAAAATTAGGTATAATCTCCTAAAAATGAGGTTTATTGACCATAAATTCCAAAAATAACTTTAAAACTAAAGTTAAGAAGTTAGAGTTACATAGTGTTGAAAAAGTAAAAAAAAGTGATAAACATTGTAGAAGAGGGACAAAAACGTAAGAAAAAGTTAAAAACGTTGATAAAAAATGTCAATTTAAGTATGGATTTTCAATTTTGACAGGAAGACAACACAAGGGTTAAAGCTGTTCTGCATCGGCTGGTTTTACGACAGGTTTTTCATTCACTCACATAGAGTTTCTGCAGGTTTCACCAAGTCAAACTAAGGACTTTTTAAGCCCTTTAAATTTAAAAAAAGTAGGATCCCGCAGAAGCCCTGCCCCACATAAATGGATGGCATTCCTCGTTCACAGTCGCTAGCTCATAAATTGGCGTTAATTGCATTTGAGGCTGCAGACACAGTGATAGAAAGCCCTTGTTAGTGTAAGACCTCATTTGCCTACTTTAAGAATGTGTTACATGTGTTTGTAACTGACATCACTCATAAACCATTTGAGTTGTTTTTTTTGTTGCGTCAAGCTTTTTTTCAAAATGACACTAATGGTGGAATGATTGCATGTGCCGGCCATTATCAAACTGCCACTGTGCACTTACAGCTGTCTGTGCTTAGACCTCTATTGTAATGATGAAGAGTCCTTGACATGGTTTTGGAGTTATCCGTTATTTGTCATTAATTGTGACAAGACAGTGGCATCCATTTGGTGTCTGTAACAGCCAGTGCCCATGACCTTGAATAGATGAATACTGAGTGAATCATTCTGAATAATTTATGGTAATAATTTGTTGTATTGAATGCCTATAGTGATCGTAGAGCATTTTCACTTAAAGTGTTTCCACCATATGTAGCCGGGAGTAGTTTCTTTTATCAGGACGGAGAAAAAAAAATTAACAAGGTCGGCTGTGATCTATGCAAAAATGCAGGACACGACAGCTGTATGTATGGTGCTTCAGTGTTTTTTATTAATTTACAGTGTCATACAATATGCTGCAGCAAAGACTCAAAGGAAAGTGGCCAGTTGTGAACGTATGATGGATGCATGAAGCAAAAAGTGTGTCTATGACACTTGAAAGAAACAGATGGCAGGCACCACAGAAGTAGAAATGTGTTGACTTCAAACTGATTGGTGTATTATTAAAAATGCAATGTTTCTTACTTTAAAGCATGTTGTTTATGTATGTAGTCAATCGTTTTGTAACATCAATGTACCAAACTAGCTGACAGCTCTAGACAAGAGATAATTTGCCATGTTGAGTATTAAATGATTTGTCAAAAGCTTTTGACACTTTAGATCATAATATATTATTAAAATAAGCTTCAAGCTCATGGTGCTAATGAGACTTAATTGGCTTAATAGCTGGTTGTTTAACAGGAAAGAATGTGTCATTTAAAATGAAACTAATTAATTATATATTCACATACAGTGTTTTCCACAAGGCTACGTACTAGGTCCTCTTTTATTCCTCAAATACGTCAATCATTTCCATTCCACGTCAAAAGAAGGGTTCTTCTTTGTATATGCCGACGATACCAATACCTTTCTAATAGATTAAGATGAATATAGGTTGATATCTAATGTGAGCAATCTTCTAGATAGATAGATGGTTCAAATATAATAAATGATCCCTTAACCCTCATGTTAACCCTTGTGTACAAGTTTGCTATAATACAGACATTAGGGTAAAAAAAAAATAGAATTGTTGGGACTTTATAAATTATAGAGTGTTGTCTAGACCTACTCTATCTATAAAGTGTCTCAAGATAACTGTTCATAGCTGTTATATGATTTGATACTATAAATAAAATTGAACTGACATTGAATTGAATTGAATTACTGGAGTATGTGACATAAAAACATATTCTGCTCAGTCATGGATGGACTATGGACTATAATATGAGAATGCTTTCTTTGGCCAGTAGGCGGTGCTAACCTTTTTTTGCAACATGGTGGCCAGGTCGGAAACTTTCTCGTTTTTACAAATATGAGAAACCTAATAAAGATAAAGTTACAGCAACTATGAAAAAAAGTTTGGAAATACTGTGGTCATGTTAAAATGTTATCTAAGGTAACCTTTGATCACAAAAGCACTATTCCAGTATAACTGCATGTGAACAGTGGGGGGAAGAATGACCTTGAATGCAGCACAAAGCTCAAGTTTATCAGTTTAATTTACTTTGTTAACTGATTTAGAACAAATGTAAGAAGTATTGGCTCGGACTTTATTGGAAGAGTTTAACAGACACTGCTTGCAGCGTTTTGTGGCCTTGATGTAAAGGAAATCATTTTTTTTACTTTTACACCCCTCTGTAGGTCAAACTATCTTGTGGTATGTAAAAGTAGAATATACTTGTGTATTAACTAAGGTTTCTAAATATAATTGAAGACTTTAACTGACAAATCCAATGGTTGTTCAACTTGATAGATATCCATCGCCGTCATTTGCTGGATATTGTAATTGACTTTTTAAGTTTGTATTTACTCATTTATATCATGTGTCCATGTGAAGCACTTTGGATCTGTGTTTTTTTTTTAAAAATCAAGCTTATACTTATCTAAAAAAATGAATTAGCTGTAAATAAAGCTTCATGGTCAACAGTGGCTCAGTAACATATTCTGTACTTAAAATGTGTGTCACACTTGTCTGTCCGGTGGGGAGTATTTCTCCACTATTTCTGATTCACGTCTCGAATTTGATGGAGCACTCTGATAGAAGTGGATTCCCATGCGGCTGTCTCCTATGACCCTGCAGCGGCAGTAGGAAATGACAGTATGAGTAATGCTATTCATCCAGTGTGGTCCATTGGATTGAAGGCTAGGCATTGTGTGTTGAGAAAACAATAATCTGTCTTTAATATGAATCCTTTGTCACCCATTCTGTCCCAGGGACTCTGCAGGGCGAGAGCTCGCCGTGTCATAACCTTCTCTTTTTCTTAGACACATTTTCCAAACTGCTTTCCAGAGAATACTAAAGATATGCAAATTTGAAACTTGGCATATATTAATGGTAAATGGCAATTTTCACAGGTGCTGACATTTTGGCCAGTGTAGCGGGATGATGATTATGGACTACATTCACCAAATGTTAGGCTGTTGTTGGCTCTGCGCATTATTTTGAACACTGCTATTTAATCCTCTTATCTCACAAACACAATACGTCACAAAGTAATGCATTGCACTTTCTTGGGACTACTTTTTATGTCTGCAAGGGCCATGAGTGCCGAAGACCATACCAGCCCTATTGAGTATTTTTATCCACTTGCTATATAGAGAGTCTGAGTTAAAACTATACATGTAGGCCCATGAAGGGGGAGCTGACTCACAGTTGTATCTGATTCAGTGTATTTTTAGCACACAGTCCGTATAACAGCATGGCGCATACACTGTAGACATGTATTATTTCATTATTTGTCCAATGCTGCTGAGAAATCATCTGCTTCTAGCGTACCGACTGATTTTTCTGTCTGGCACCTGAAATATTAATGTGTTGTGCTGCATGTTGCATAATATAAAAAATATTCTATGTTTGGAAAATTATAGTAGAAATCACAGTACCTGTTTGTTGGGGGAGACGAATGTGATTGTCATTCTGGGGAGTTTGGCATTAATCAAGAGCTCACAGTTGAATCTTACATTCTTGTGATGAGCATGCTTTGTAAGAAAAAGCATGAAAATCAGGTTTGCAATACACTGAGTGTATTCTATCATGTTTTGCCATTTTTGCGCTACTTTCCAGCAATCATGTCAAATTCCCAGTGTGCACTATGGTCCATGTTGCTGTTGACAACAGTGTTGGACCGTTGGAGACATACACCACCATTTGACACCGGTCGCTGCTACTTTTAACGAGACAAAACAAGGACCTTTACTGTGAGGTTTTAAACCCACCTGCGAATGCTACCAATTGTATTTGGTAGAGTGCTAACACATTTGAGTAAATGTGTTTGGACACCTTTTCAGGCTTCATGCTGTGTCAGTGAACAATAGAATCTGAAATATAAACCAACAAATAAAGTTTTAAGGAGGACACTCACATTTCATGAAAACCCCTGCACAGTGTTTTTTTGTTTACAATTCACTGTGCAGTGAAAGCAGACAATATCAGGTATTGTTAAATAATTTTGCAGATTTGAATGTGAGGATCTGACGTACAGTAAATGGAATGTGTCTACAAGCTAAAATGTAAAAAATAGAAATACCCCCTTACTGTTTCTGAGAATGCACAAAGGAAACGTAGAAAGCACTTAAATACATTTTAAAATGTTAATTTGTTTGTGAGAATACCCTGTATCAATGAAGAAGTCTAAGGATGTTGTCCCAATGCAGATGGTCTAGGTTATGATGGCACTAGAGGGAAAATCAGCTGTTGTTGAAAGTATTGATTCAATGACACTATGCATTACTTAATGCATGAACAATTCATAAATGAATGCATCAATAAAGGTATGTGAATCCTCATGATTTCTTAATAATTAATGATGTCCATGTCTTCTTCAAAAGAACTCACCAGTCCCAGCAGTACTGTAGATGCAAAATAAACATGAACAATGCTGAAATGGTCCATTAATCAACATTATCTCGCCACACTGATGCAGTTAAGCTCCAAAGAGAGTATGGACAATTTCATTTGAAACACAACTTGAAGTGTAATCATGACAAACACAAAGCATAAACCAATTTAGCATGAAGTGCAATTGAGAATAGTACACTGACGGCAGGAGAGTTTTCGACAGTTCGCCCATCGTTGGCCTTTCTCCAAGTGGTAGAGCTCACAAGTGCAGCCAATTTGAAAGTTGTCTGCTGTCTGTTGTTAAGGTCTGTGACCTATGCCATCTTGTCAGCAAGGTGTCTTAGTTGGGGAAAACCCTCTCCAAACGATGAACTAAATACCTCACATGAAGGTACTCTGCTGTTTTCTTTACAACAACTACACTAGATAAAGGGGATAAAGTATATTGTGATTATATTAATGAAATCCCTTACTATGTAGCATACACATTCTATCTTGTCCTTTTCTATGATTGTTTTCTCCCTGTATCCCTGTTGAACCATATGCCATTAAACAATATTATCTCATACCTAAACAATACACTAGGTCGATTGCCGATTACTCACACAACACCATGTATGACCATTCTATTTAAAGTTGGGAAATGACTGCATAATGGCCGTTTTAAACACCTGATCGCAGTGGCAGTTTCAATCCTTTGACTTTAATGTATAGTCGCAGTTTTAAACCCACAGTTGACGTTTTGAGAAAGAGCAATTTAAATTCAGCTAACAAAAATACTTAGAAAAAAGAGAAGGGATTTGCTGAAAATTGACCTTTTTTTTTCAAAACTTTCTATATCAGAAATTTCAGAAGTTTATTTCAGTCCACTTTGTCAAAATAAATAACATGGGTGATTCCATACAATGGTATTCACATGTAAAGTAAATGACCAGTTCACTACTTTTTTTGACTTTGGGTGTTCAGGTGATGAATGGAGAACAGGAGAGCAGGTCTATGAGAGCCGTAATTCTTCCTGGTTGGTAGTTGATCAAATTCTTATGCCATGCAGTGGAGTGCAAGTTAGTTGTTTGAAGGTCATACAATGTGATTTTCTGGATTTGGTTTTGGATTCCGTCTCTCGCAGTTGGGGTGTGCCTGTGGTGGGGTTGCAGACCTCTGGATGCTTTGTGGGTGCTTGTTCTCCACACTGTAGAACTGTCGGGTCTTTGTAAATTATGGAGTGTGGTCTAGACCTAGTCTATCTGTAAAGTGTCCCAAGATAACTCTCGTTAGGAATTGATGCTATAAATAAAATTGAATTTTATTCAATTTTAAAGCGTTTGACAAAGATTTGATAAAACAACGCTGAAAAAAGGGACAAAATCATCAGCAAAGGCTTCAAAAACAGTAGAAAAAGCAATTCAACGTCAAAAAAGGGACAAAAGATCAAGTGTGGAAAAAGTTGACCAACCCTTTTTTTTATGTTTTGACCCAGAAAAACACAACAGTCAAATATGTCTCGGACTTAGGTCCTAAATAAAGTAAAGTTCCTTTAAAACAAGTGGCCGTAGACTTTTGGTTTCACATGAGACACAAACACCAGTGATGTCCAAATGAAGCTTTGTGAAGCATTTTCTTTACTATTTGAGCCCAATAGATGGCACTAGATGGCAGTACAGCTGTCAGCAGAATATGGTGATCTTATATTTACTCCGTGCTTTGCTCCCGCGATAATTACTACGGCCACAAGAGGTCCCTGCCTAACAGTAAATGTAAATATGGTTTGTTATAAGCTGCTTGCACAAGCTACCTACACAGCTGTTTTCTGGGTGAGGGCATTCTGGTTGAACAGTGCTGCTCTTGTAGCTTGTAGACATATTTGGATATGACACTGTCTATGTTTTTTTTTATCCACATAACCAAATAAGGTTACCCAGGCGTGTAAAGTGCTTTAGGACACTGTATGTGCTTTTGTAAAGGGCACTTTGTCTTTTTGCCTAAAGTGCATAAACAGTTTATCCATCCAAAACCCCCAGTGAAATTACATTAAATACAATGGAACTCTACCAGCAATATTTCTTTCTTGTTTTTAGAAGTCCTCACATGGTTACTCACTGTGATCTACAGACAATGCAGTGAAAACTGTGTTTCTTTGACAAATCCACAAACTATCTATTCTGCACAGAAAAAAACAAGCGACGTAACCATATTACAATTTGTGGGAATATTACGCTAATAATATTATGCAGTTTATTACAGTTTTTTTAGATGCACTTTTGTTGCTCGTGAGCATCAAGAATGAGCTCCATTGTTGGGGTAGACGGGAGACATCCCCAAACTTTGGCAAATAACACTAAAGCTATCTGGGTAAAGAGATGCATATTCAGGTTAAACCCTTTAGCTTAGGTTTGGGTACTGAAACTTGGTGCCCGGGTCCTAAACCACCGCTATCTACCGGACCGAATGAGAACGCAGATTTTGGTGTCTCATTTTGGTTCCGCTTGAATGCCTGTTCTGCCCATAGACAGTTAAAGAAATAGACAAACAGATCCCGTTGTTCTGGATGGAGACCAGTGAAGGAAAATAGAAGCACTTTTCCGGTGATGGCTGAGTGTTACTGCGTAGCCTCTAATTGAGAGCTTGACAAAGTAGTTGTGATGTGGGCAACGTGTCTGAAAGTTGTAAGTCTTCTGGTAGCTGTGCAAGAGAAATCTCAATCATTCCCAATCAGCAGAGACGGGGAGCGTAGGTATATGTTAGGAGGTAACACGGGCACAAGCCAATTACTGCTAACTAACATGCTAGTTAACGTTAGTATTTAAACCTGTAGGAGCCATTTGTATCCACCTTTTTAGTTAGGCTAATTTAGTTATTTATTTTAGCCACTTGGGCAAGTATTGCACTGGATGTGGAACGTCACTGGGAATAAGGTATATTTACAGGTGCGGCAATCAATGAGGAAAGGTGTGGATGGCGGGGAACACACGGTTCTTACCGTAGCCGTGAACATGCCGCAACATTTTATTAATCAGCACTAGGTGAAGTACTATTTCTGTGAAGTACCCTTTTTTCTACTTTTAAAATAAAAGGGAACACCACCCAAAGCAAATGCCTGGACTTAAGATCTTTTTTGCTATGCGTTGAGAGCACCATGCCATCCATAGCGAGGCTTATAGGATAGCCTCCACAAAACCTAAACAGCTGATGTCAGTTAAAACTGTCTGCTTGCTTCTCCTGGCAATACGGTGATTTGTTGACTGAGTAAGTTGCGTGGTTATGACACAATCGTCAGCCTATTTTTACAAAAACGTGTGCCACTGAGTTATAATATGAGGTACAAGGTAATGGGGCCTTTTATACATTGTCGTGTTTCT
>NC_045745.1:1801666-1804019 GCF_008692095.1 Etheostoma spectabile | reverse complement strand
AAACAACGGACAAATAGAGTCTGGAAATGCTTCAGATGTAAAGTTATTTGTTGTCAAAGTGGCACCAAAATGAATGGCAGTCAATGGGATTAAAACAGCGCTATGGGAGCTACACTTAGGGAAGAGAGGCTTACCCCCTTGGTTCTGCCCTCTGGTGTTAAGAAATTGACTTCATCGGCATCACCACACATAACCACACATAACGCCAGTTAACACCACACTTGGCAGCAGGTCACGTCAACCTACCGTTAGCTAAAATAGCTTAAAGTTGGTGGAAATGCGGTCTAAACTTTGGTGTTTGGTGTTTTTTGTCCCTAACGTTTCCTTCCAGGCAGCAAAGCAATGTTTTTTTGGGGGGTTAAAATTAGGGTTAGCTGTCTGGAAGGCGACGTTGGACCACCATTACGCTCGTAAACGTCACTGGAAAGGATTCCAACACTGAGATGTACAACAGTCTGCAGCTAAAGACACAGAGGTGATAGCTGCCTATTGAGACACCGTGGTCACACAGGACTGTATGGTGCATTCAGTTGCGTTCTCATTGTGAACTCAATGTTTTTAACCCTCATGTTGTCCTTGGGTCAAATTGACCCGTTTTCCTGTATCAATGTTCTTTTTAATTACTCAAAATAACATAATTGATTTCACACAACGCTCTTTGGCAAGTACAACTCTCTACTTTCAATAATTCTGGGGCGACTTATTATAATTTTATAGCATTTGAAAAAAAAAAGTTCAGTGTTTTTAAAATAGCATTGAGTAAATGTTGACATATTCCAGTTTGTGATTATCGATCAACATACATTCCTTTAATTTTATTCTAAATAATTCCTAATATTTCTGCTTTTCTAACTCAAACATCAGGCATAATTTCCTATAAATGATTTTATTGACCATAAATTCCAAAAATAATTGTAAAACTAAAGTTAATAAGATTCCTTAAGACAAAACTGTAGCCTTTCTTTTGTTTGTGTAGTGATTGGTCTCTTTTCTTGGTTTGTGTTGTGTTTGGTGTGTGTGTTGGTGTGTGGTGGTGTGTGTGTGTGTGTGTGTGTGTGGTGTGTGTGTGTTGTGTGTTGTGGTTGTGTGTGTGTGTGTGTGTTTGTGTGTCTTTCTGCATGTCTCAATTCCTCCCGTTTTTCCTCTCTGTGATTTTGTACCCGGGACGCGTTGCTATGCCCCAGTGCGTTGTTTGTAACTGTTTGTGAATGTTACGTTTACATTTTTGTTCTGTTACTTAGTATTGAAACGTCAAAAAAGTGACAAACGTTGAAAAAAAACACACAAAAACGTAAGAAAAAGTTTTAAAAAAAATTGATAAAAAGCGTCAACAAAAGTGTTAAATACCCTTCTGCCATCTATAGTGATTCTTCTCTTTGTCATTTAACAGTTTATATATTGATATACAGCAATAAGATGACCTTAGCAATAAACATGCTGTTCTTTAATTTCACTGATTTTTTTTCTAAGTATCAGTTTAGGCACCGAAAACAACAAAAAAATATAATAAAAATAAAAACAATACCCAACCCTATTTCAGATAAGTGGGCCAATTTCCCCTTTAAAAGGTCAAACACACACACTGAAAGAGAAGGGCTTTATATCCCTGGACCAGCTCGGAATGATAGTTGTCCACAAAAAAAAAAGGATTTAATGCTCTTCTTTCCAGAATACCTCCTGACAAGGTGCCCTTGAACACTTAACCTGTGGTAGCTCCACAGGAGTGACTCAGTAGCTAGCAGAGCGGACCGGACTGGACAGCTGTGAACATGTGCTATTATGACTATTATGAATATGAAGCAGGGCAATGCTGAACGCAGCGTGGACTCTCAAACGTCCCTCACTGTCTTCGCGGAGCAAGAACAATGATTAGATAGCTTCCTCCTGTTGGACCTTCACCTGGCTGCAGCCGCTCGGCGTGCACTCACCTAAAACCACCAGCACCACGGCAGAACCTGCCAGAGAAATGGCACATTTTTTTAATATTCATATTTTATGACCTAATATGTTTATATACCTAGGCAATGCTTATTGAGTGTTTTTTCAGGTTTGTCGGTGTGTTCAGGGCTTTTTTAAGTGTGCTACCCTAGCCTTAATATTAACTTTGTATTTTTATAAGCTTGTTGCCAGGATTTGCTGCTGGAGCATTACTCTCCCAAATGAATACTATTGGGAAAAATTGGTTCCTGTATATTTCTCAGTGGAAAAGTGGAGATAGACATAAATAATATGTATAGTAATATGCTGCACAAGAGCATAGGTTTGGTTTTTGACAGTAGGGATTTTACCAGTATCTACTGTACATTGGCGTGTGTGTGTGTGTGTGTGTGTGTGTGTGTGTGTGTGTGTGTGT
>NC_045745.1:1799330-1801656 GCF_008692095.1 Etheostoma spectabile | reverse complement strand
GTGTGTGTGTGTGTGTGTGTGTGTGTGTGTGTGTGTGTGTGTGTGTGCTTTGCCTCGCTCTATTGTGTATGTCAAATACCTACTGTAGACATGTGCCTGCATACAGTGCACCCACACACAGAAAGAGAATATTCTGCAAAACACTTTCATTGTTCGGCATGTCTTCACTCGAATCACTTGCCAAGAAAAGGACTTGTCTTAAATGGATTTATATTCCAATCTTAAACATGCTATTGTATCAGTATAAATGAATATATAGCATTTGCATAAAATAGATTCTCAAAATAAATGACCATATTACAAGTATTACTCAGTTCTGCTGTAAGCTTTTTTTCTGAGCTATTATAACACTAGTGCAGTGCCCGTTCAAAATGTGCCTGTTTGGACCTGGCTGATTGCTTGGCCTGGGGTATTGATGGTTGTAGAATTCTCCAGAACCAAATTGTACCCCAAAATGACTTACAGAAGGACCCCAAACCACTTAATGTACCACTCCACTGTATAGCCTACCGCTGACTTACAGTGTAGGCAACTTCTACATCAGAAGAAGACATTGTGCTACTGTATGACAGAGAACGGGGCAGATATTCAGAATGTAATCACAAAATATCCCAATGACAATGTGGAGTTATCAGGCATTAGCGTCATGGAGTCATGGCAGTGCGCTACCCAGCCGGCCCGTTATGAGAGCTCATCAGCACATGTCTGCGTTAATCAACAACCAGAACCGGAGCGAGTAGCCTACAGAGACAATCTCACATTTAGCTCCGGACTGTTCGTTTGTTTGTGTGTGTGTGTGTGTGTGTGTGTGTGTGTGTGTGTGTGTGTTTTTGTTTCTACATAGAGATGATAGAAAGAGAGATAAAGAAATGGAGAGATAAATCTTTGTAGGCCTAGTGTTGTCTTTTTTGTTAATGATAGATAGATAGATAGATAGATATTTTATTCATCACCAAGGGAATTTTAGATATTATGATCATATATTATATTTAGATACTGCAGGATATCCTGGCCACTGCCAGGTGCCCTTGAGCAAGGCACCGTACCCCCCCCCCCCCCCCCCACCCCCAACCCTCAGGGCGCTGGACCAGGTGGCAGCCAACTCCTCTGACATCTCTCCATTTGCGCATGTATAGGTCCTGAAGCGATTACTAATAAACAGAGTGTAAATTGTAATTTTCCCACTGGGGATCAATAAACAGTATAAATTATTAAAAAAATATTATTTCACTGCAGTTTAATGACATTCTGTGCGATGTCCATGTAAGCAATCGGCTGTTGATGCGGAAAAAGCTAAGAATCAGAATCAGAATCAGCTTTATTCGCCAGGTATGAGGACACATACGAGGAATTTGTCTTTGGAGCATTGTTACTCACACTGTGCTTACACATACATATCAACCAAATAAGGAAAGTTTGGTTGTTAACGTTATATCCAGTAATCATGCGACACGAAACAGTCAAAGCCGTTGAACCTCCCTCGCTTTTTTTCAAATGGCGGTATTAACGTAATAAGCTATAAGTGGGGAATGTTACAGGCAATCTTAAAAAAACAGTTGGGATGTTCCTGTAGCCTGTGCTATCCGCTAGTGCGCCAGGAAAGTGAAGAGAAGGTTTGTTTGGTACATCCAGCAATCATGTAACATTGGATGTGACGTTGGAAGCAGGAAAAAGTGTACTGGCGTCAATGGCGGTAGCCAAACTGAAATCAACGAACAGCATTCTGATGTACAGTGGCTTCAGAAAGTTTACACAACCATGTTAAAGTTGATTAAAAAGAGGAAATTGGAAATTGATTTTAATGCCTTAAATAAAAAAAAAAAATCAGGATAATCCAACAACAACAAACATCCAACAATCCAATTTCCTTTGTGAGTGATTAAC
The DNA here is from genome assembly GCF_008692095.1 of Etheostoma spectabile. NCBI lineage: Eukaryota > Metazoa > Chordata > Actinopteri > Perciformes > Percidae > Etheostoma > Etheostoma spectabile. The sequence goes on along the minus strand of NC_045745.1, from coordinate 1,799,772 downwards.
GTATTGTAAATAAATAAAGGTTCTTCCTTAAAATACAGGGGGATAAGTATACACCCCCCTATGTTAAATTCTTATAGAGGCAGGCACATCTTTGTTTTTAAAGGCCAGTTATGTCATAGATCCAGGATACTATGCATCCTGATAAAGTTCCCTTGGCCTTTGGAATTAACATTACCCCCCCCCCCCCCCCCCCACATCATCACAATACCTTCACCATACTAGAGATTGGCATGGTTTATTTCAGTTCGCCTAAAGTGTGACTTTTATGAAAGTTCCCCATGCCTATCTCTATGTATGGTGAAGGGTATTGCATGTGATGGTATTTTAATTTTAATCCCAAAGGCCAAGGGAACTTTATCAGGATGCATAGTATCCTGGATCCATGAAATAACTGGCCTATAAAAATAAAAATGTCCTTGCCTCTATGGGAATTTAACATAGA
>NC_045745.1:1789747-1799320 GCF_008692095.1 Etheostoma spectabile | reverse complement strand
CTTATGCCCCCTGTATTTTAAGGAAAAACATTTATTTATTCACAATACATTATTCATTCACAAAGAAAATTAGTGTCCTTAAAAGGTTGGATTTTCCTAATTGTTTTGACATAAGGCATTAAGATCAATTTTCAAAAGATGTTTTTTATTCCTCTTTTTAATCAACTTTAGCATGGGTGTGTAAACTCTCTCAAGCCACTCTAGGTGAAGTGTGAAGGCTGATTGACGTAGTTTGGATTATTTTAAATGTCATGGTAATATAGCAACTCCCTGATCAGTTTCCAAATACCGTGATAGGAGAAAATACTGAATGACAGTATCGTAATACAACCTTGAACATTGTGCCGCGTGTTATTCTTTTCTCCTCAGCTTCATGGTATTTGTCTGATTCATGACATCTCCCGTTTGATTCACCTGGAATCCTTTCTTCACCTGCTCCCTGAAGCGGTCTGCACTGTTACTCTGGTTGCTGATAGGGAATCTTCTTCCATTTACAGCCTCATTCCTTCAATTCCCCTTCACACTGTCATTTTTCCCAGCATTCAGCACCACACAGACGGCACACATTACTATATACCTGAAATATCTTGTTTTGTTCAATTTACTGTGAATGCTGTGTGTGTGTGTGTGTGTGTCAGAGTTCTTGATTAGGTGTACCCTGTGAGATTATAGCCTTAAATCAAAGGTCAGATATTATCCTTCTTTGCGTTGGTGTGTGTGTGTGTGTGATAATAACTTCTGTACTGAATTCCCTTACCTTATTATATTATTATTTATTATTATAATGTATTGTTTATTATTATATTTTGGATTTAAAAGACTGGTTAGAGTTTCTGCTATCTCATGCCCAATTTATAACATCCTATAATAGAAAGAAAGAGAAAAGAACTGGCCCACAAACCTGAAATGTCTTTTCATTCTGATATATTAATAAGTGTTCTGCCAAATCCTTGTTTTATATGCTGTTAATACCCCAGTGCATTCTGAGCCTAGTTTTATTTCATGTCAAATTCATATTCTCCTGTTCAGCTGCAGACAAAATAAAGATTGTAACTTGTAGTTGGACTAAGACAGCTAACCTTTTAAAAAAATAGATATTATTAGGCCTTTTTTGGACCGCTGAAGATATGAAATGGGAGGGGGGGGGCATTGACAAGCAGCAAAGGGCCACAGGTCGGAGTAAACCCGGCTAAATAAATCAGATCAGAGATATTAATGTGGTAACTGAGGTGTACCGACACCATAGTCCCACCCTAATAGCACAAAAGTGATCTCTTATTATTGCAAAGACTTCAATTTTATTTATAATATTAATTCACAAGAGTTATCTCGAGACACTTTACAGATAGAGTAGGTCTAGACCACATCATTAACAAGGACCCAACAGTTCTAGTAGTTCCCTCCAGAGAAGAACAATGTGACTGTCATATACACTACTGTTGAATTATATTCATGCTACTGTATTTTTATATTCATAGATAAATTCTTAGGCAATGAAACAGGATAGCACTCATTTGATGCCATGTGAGGCTGACTGCCTGTTGCCCCGGTGCAGTTTGATTGACAATGTGCTGTTGTTGTCATTTACACGTAGGCTGAAGTTAGTATTTCTTTTTAAAGCCGAGATTAATGTGGTCTCCATGAACGTGGATTACCATCTACAGCAACATCAGTGCCCACCAGCTGCAGGATATTGATATAAACCAAACCACTGACAGATATCATATGGAGTGGTTCTTGAGAAAAACATGTCTAAATTACATACTATTTTGCATCCTGTGTGTGTCATTTGGAGGATGGTACTTGGTCAACAACAGAGCATCTTTCCAAACATGAAAGCAGCTGGACAACACGGTAAAAACCCAAACATACAGCAGTGTAATAGCAAGTTGAGGATAAGAGGTGTGTGCTCTGTCGGATTTTACATCTTCTAGTTTTGCAAAATAGTTATTGCCCTACCATTTTGGTGATCCACCTAAAACATCACTGATAATGAGTAGCCTATATGGTGCAAATTGAACCTTAAATGTAGCATTTAACTGAATCACAGTAGAAACCATGAACATTCTCTCATGTTTATCCAGAATAATGAGTTTTAGGCGTGCATATGTGTCTTGTCATTGTGTCCTTTGAATAGAATAGAAAAAAAAGAGAGGGGTGAATGTGGTGCACAGTCCTGAGAGCAACTTTATACATATATAAAGTAATAGAAAGATAAAGGGTTTGTATACATTATGCAAAGATATAGTTTGGTGGATCAAAAGTCCTGAGTATTATAATATTGGAAAATGAAGCACAGTCACATTTTAGGATGGATGCTTTTCTTTATCCTGTTCGCCTCTTAATTTTTTTTGGGATCATGAGATGGAAGGACATGTCAACGTGCACATTATGTGCAGAGATGGGTAGAGTAGCCAAAAATTTTACTCAAGTAAAAGTACTGTTACTTCAGAATAATATGACTCAAGTAAAAGTAAAAGTAGTCATCCAAATAATTACTTGAGTAAGAGTAAAAAAGTACTTGATGAAAAAACTACTCAAGTAGTGAGTAACTGTTGAGTAACGTCTGATTTATTTCTTAACACAAGGATCAATCAGACAGACAAAAATACAAAATAATCATATTTAGGAAAACTATTGTTCATCCAATCAATAAATTAAATTAAAATTAATTTATTAATTACAAAATATCTTAAGTGAGAGACTTGTCACATTAAATTTGGATGGATACTGCATGTGCAAAAATAATGTATGTAACCTAAAAGACAAAGATCCACCTCTCCACAGCAAAAACTACAACCACCGCTACGTCTCCTCAGGTTAGATGTTGAGTTGTTGAACGCTCACATGTCCGTTTGTTTTGGTCGACACAGAAGACGTCGCATAATGAAGCTGCTGTTTTGCACTTTTCCTAAAAGGTAACCATGCTTTCACTATGAGGCGGGGGGGTTCCTCCTCGTCTGTGTTGCCTTGGCGACATTCTTTGTTTTGCTACGACTGTAAGCTAACACGTCACGCCCATAGATATATACAGTCTATGGTCCCGCCGCTGAGAACGAGTATGGTCACGTGACTGCACAACGCCGTTTGATTGGTGGAACACAGTCACGTGGTAGAGCCTTAAGCGGAAATCTCTCTCCTCTGTCAAAATAAAACATAAAATGAGACGTACGCTGGGGTAAAAACAATGACGCGTAGAATCCCAAAGAGTTAAAAAGAAAAGTAACGACTCCTTGTAGCCTAATGTAGCGAGTAAGAGTACAGTTTCTTCTTCACTAATCTACTCAAGTAAAAGTAAAAGTATAGTGATTTAAAACTACTCCTAGAAGTACAATTTTTTCAAAAACTTACTCAAGTAAATGTAACGGAGAAGATGTAACTCGTTACTACCCACCTCTGATTATGCGTGTTGGCTGGATCACTGGTCACATTCTGTTAAGTTATGTGTAGTGCTTACAGTGAATGCATGTGCTCGTAATGAAAGAGACCTCATGTCTTGACTGATGTGATCTAAAGGTGGTCGTGTGTGTACAGCAAATGATAAACGTGCCTTAAAACTTGTCGAGGGTTTTCTACCTCACCAAGTTTTTTTTTTTTTTTTTGGTAATGCTATAACATTAGTTTGATAATCCATGTTCGTAGAGTTTTCCACTGAAATAATACGGAAATGTTTACAGTGTAGAAATACTAAATAAAGTTGGAGAAACTCATAATTTCAAGGAAACACATTTGTTTAAAGTTTAATATTTAAATAAAGCTTGATAATCAACTATATTTCTTAAAGCAGCCATGCTCAATATTTTTATTATAACAACGTATTAGAACACAGTGTAAATGGGCTCTATAGTGATGGGCCTACAGAAAATTATCAGATTAATCTGTCACTCCTCTCAGCATTTGTGTTGCTTTTTAATGAGTTGCAGCTCATTGTTTAACTGTCAGGTTGCAACCTTACAGTTCTGGTTCACTAATTCTCTAATAGGGTCATTTGTGTCAGCAGCAGGACGATTTTTCAAGGGAAAAAGCTCTAAAAACCCACTGCAATCTAGCTTCAGCAGCAAATTGCAGACACACACAGTTAAGGACTAGCTGGTGAACTTAGTGGAGCATTTAGCAGCTAAAGAGACAGATATTTCCCTCAGCAGATGGTGGAGACCAAAAACAGAGCTAAAATAAAGCTAATATTGGACTTACATTCATAAGGTGAACATAGATCTGGCCAATATGAAGCAAATCAAACACCACAACATTTTTGACCATGTACATTGATTTGACCATGTACATTGATGTCAATAAAGTGGTGAAATTGTAGATATCTGGTTCTTCAAAAAATATTTACACATGTGAATATTTTCTCAACTTGAGTACAGTGCATGCTGCATGATGTACTGTATGCTAGTAGGCTAACATTCATTTTGATGAGGTGGCAACAATTACCAATTGGTTTCCTTGTGTTGTCTTCCCCTCAACCATGGAACTTTGTGATTTTCTGGGTCAAAATTTAAAATTAACAATTTTGTCGCTTTTCCCAACGTTTTAGAATCTTTTCCCAACGTTTCGGTCACATAGTTTTTGTTGTTTTTTCTAACACTTTTGTCCCTTTTTTTTCAAATCCCATAAATTTAATAAAACACCCCAATTCAATGAACGCATAGATAATTTATTTCACTTGTGAAGAGCTTTAAATGGAACCATCAACCTTATTTCTTTTGAAAATTTGGTTGAAAGAAACCCAAATTTCTGATATAGAAACTTTTTGAAATTTTGACCTGGGGACAAGAGGAGGGTTATCTCATGGTTATAAACTCTAAGTGACATTGGTCATTGACAGTGTATGGTTTTCATTTTCGGAATAATATTTTGGGTATTTTAGGCCTTTAATGACAGGACAGCTGTAGAAGTGAAAAGGGAGAGAGGTGGGGAATAACATGCAGCAAAGGGCCGCAGGTCGGAGTTGAACCCCGACCCACTGCGGCGAGGAGTAAACCTCCATATAAGGGCGCCTGCTCTACCAACTAAGCTATCCAGGCGCCGGACAGTGTATCATTTTTAATAATTTAAAGCAGAATTGAGCTGTGGCATATGTTATTCCTCTGTTCCCCACATAAATAATCAGTTACTATAACAAAACTGTCTAACTTTGTAATGAGCCCCACTACTTTTGAAAAATTTCAAACGTGTTTTTTGTATTTTCTGTCTTTTTTCCCCACCAGATGCAATGTGGACAGCAAAGTATCACGGGTGGCGTGGCTCAATCGCACCACCATTCTCTTCGCAGGGAGTGAGAAGTGGTCGCTGGACCCTCGCGTCATCCTGATGGAGAACACAGCAGTCACAGAGTACAGCATCAAGATCCAGAACGTTGACGTCCATGACGAAGGGCCCTACGTCTGCTCCATCCTCACAAACAAGAAACCAAAATCCACAAAAGTCCATCTCATCGTTCAAGGTAAGATGGCGGCACTGTCAGCAGGGTGCCATTTCCCATGACCACAGCTCCGAGTTTAGCCAGAACAAGTGAGCGTCATGACTAGTTAAGTTTAAAGAAAAGATGGTGGTTTGATTAAAACACTCAAGAGGAACGATCATGCGTTTCACTTCCTCGGCTATTTCACTTTAAAATTATTTTCCTTTTGAATATCGAAGTTCATAAATAAACGTTTTGGCATGGCTTGCTTGCCGAGTGTCTCCAAGGTATTGAAATGTTGGTATGTTTGGTTTGGTTGTGCATCAAAAAACACCCCCCCTCCCACACACACACTTGTTTTTTTACAAATCGCACCCTGCTTTCGGCCTTAGCCCTGTCAGTGATTCTCTCCAACATGTAACCATAAGTGTCAAAGCAGATCACTGCTGGAACAGTGCTGTGAGGGCTTTTGCAGTGCGGGTGTTCATTTTTACAGATGGTCAATTGTAGACTCAAGTTGTTCTTTTCTAGATTCACTGTGAGTTCTTCCATCAAATCAAATAATACATCTTCTTCTCCGCTGTTTTAGGATTGGGTGATTAGATGAGATTCAGAGAGCATTAGACGCGCTGATCAAACTGGGATTCAATCTTGATTTCAAATGCAGATTGCTAATAGATATTCATTTAGGGCACAGTATGTCGAAACATGTCCTGGCTCAGTTTCATTGCAAACTTCTACTAAATCTCAACAACCGTCAGCACTGAGACTTTTGTTTTCCTTTATAATGAAATCAATATCCCTCACTGTGACTTCCTGCGAACAATTAGCACGTTGCCCTGAGTATGCATATGAGCTAAGCAGACATGTAATTAAAAATGTGATGAAGTATAGTTGAATTAGACACCTCATGGAGAATCACAAAGAGAATACACTACATCAAGGAAATACTTTCTTTGAGGACGCATTCAGATTTCTCTTTTGACATTGCTGCTAGCACATTTTTGGGAAAACAGTTGACATGATGTTCACAAAAAAATGGTGATGACATTCACTTTCAGGCAATCATAATTAACGTTAAGTATTTTTCACACTGTATAAATCATGATGATATCTCATTAACTCTTAATTGATGCTGAAAAGCATCAGGCCATGGTTTTAATCTAACAATAAAAAGGCATATTACTGCACAGACAAGGAGACCTGTCTCCAATCATGCTTTCCCATGGATCTGTCCCTTTTTCCTGACCTGGAATTACCCAACCATCTGGATGCTGCAAGCTTTCACTTGAAACTAAAAGCTGCCACGTGATCTGCAGAATGGACAAGGCTGGGCTTTAATACATCGACAAAACACAGTTGTAGTTACACCAAAGGAGGGATGCACCTGCTCCAACAATCAGTGAACATATGAGAGCAACAGTGTATGTGTAAGGAAGGCAGAAAAACACAAGCCATTTCCTCTCACAGCTCTTATGGAAGGATGCAAATTTCAAGAAATGCACTGTAAATTTAAAAGAGGAACTTTGGGTTTTTTCAACATGGACCCTATTTTACTGTGTTTGTGTGTCTAAGTGGGATGGGAACAACAATGAAATGAAATAGCATTGAAATTGGTCCAGTATTAAGGATGACTTTTGCAGTCGGCAGCTGCGAAGCAAGCTGCAATGTAACATTAATGGGCAATTGCTCACCTTCAATTTCTATACACAAAGTGCTGTTTTTGGCGCTGACAGGCTGAGATTATTACTCTGACAACATTATGGAAAGGATCCCTACAGAGATAGACTTTTTAAAGAGTAAGATACTTTCTTTTTTTAACATCCACGAAGAATGTTTCTTTATTCAAAGTGGACGGATAAAAAATAAAATGATGGAAAGCCATTATGATTCATCTTTCTACTTTTCCAACAATCAGGACTCTAGTTGTGGTTGTGGTTGAAATAAACACAGTTTAACTGATTCAAATGCTGGCTCTATACATGCTAAAAGTCGTGTTTATTTAAATGGAGTCTGGTGGGTTTAGCAATAGCGATCTCAGAGCGGGATCTATTGGTTACCTACTGGAACCTATTGGTTAAAGAGGATCATTCTCTTTAACCAATATGTCTATCTCTTTAGGGACCAATTTATTATGTTGTCAGACACTTAGAATAATAGTCAGAGCCTGTTAGTGGCAGAAACAGGATATGACACATGCCTTTGGTGTGGGAGATCAGCATTCGATCGCCACTGTGATACATCAGCCAAAGTGTCCCTGAGTTAGACACTTAACCCTTAGTTGCTCCAGAGGTGTGCAACCTCTGATATATACCAATTGTAAGTTGCTTTGGATAAAAGCCTCAGCTAAATGTATACAATGTAAAAAGGATGCGCATTTGCCCTTTAGGGTTACACTGCAGCCCGGTTCCTCACTGCAGGTTACAGCTTTCTCGCTCAATACTGAACCAATTTAAAAGATTGCCTTTTCCATCAGTCCCTCAGCACACAAAAACATAGAATAGGTTATTCCACAAATGAAAGACAAGTACAAAATGTCAAATAGTTGTTACAAATAGACATAAAATAGGTTACACCCACGTCTTCACACCATACTTCAGTCCTACGGGTTTGATTTAGCATCATAATCATAACATAGCTACATGCATCTGCTCAGGTGAAGATATATCCCAGAGATGCATAAATACTTGTGTACCTGTATCAGCCCAGGAAATCTGTCTACATGTCACATCCATTAGTACTTTATCTTTACATCCAAACACTGGAGAACATTTCAGAGAAAGTTCATTTTGTCTGCGCTCAATGGTCTGACTCACAGTTTATTTTTTATTTCTGTGGAGGACATTGAATGAGCGGAGCTGTTTTGTGGACAAGTCCCTGACAATTAGCACCACATGATCTTCTACTCTCGGTTGTTATATTTAATATACAAATATTATTACAATTCTTTATTACATATACATAGTGCTTATGCTTGGTTGAAGAATAATCAACATATCTAGCATTTTGTCCACCTACATGAATATAAACAGCGAATGTGCTGTAAAAATAAAAATAAAATGGATGAAGTGCAGCTAGAATGGGTGTTGCTAATACAAATGGAAATCCAGCTGTACAATATATTTCTCAGCTCTGTCATGATTACAATCTCCTTCAGTTGGGGTTTGAGATTGAGTGTCCTTGGGCAGAAAAACATTGATGCTTTCACTTGATGAGCTTTTTTACAATGCAAGTGAAGGCTTTGTCACTGTTCTTCCCATAAATTCTTGTTCCACTTGTTTTTGATAGAAGTTGGAGAGGCCTAGTACAATAATTCTTTCATTCTGCATTTTGTACTGTATTCCTGCTTGGTCTCTGCATATGAGTGTAATTCATAATGATAGTTGCCAAGACAGTAGTGAAGTAGGCGTGATATATTAATATAGGCAGTTCTACTGTTTGTATAAAGGGAAAGACATAGCCCAGTACGTCTTCCATTTATCCCCAAGGTTTTAGGCCTTACATTGGTCTATTGCTACTTTGGCCTGATTACACAGGCTGTGCTCATGAATTCGTACATAAAGTTACATAAACTAATGCACTGTAAGTATTCCACGTATTAATTAGTGCATGCACAACATTGACTGCTACTGTAGAGAGGAAGTCGGGATGTTTGTGTCCTAAAAAACAGGAACTTTAAAGCTTTAGTGCGTGACATTTTTTAAATTAGTGAATGTCTGTTACACACAAGCCATTATCAAATGAGTTGATATAAAGCTAATTAGGACTATCAGCTCCACACAACTCTCTCTGAATATCTCAGAATGTTTATGTTTAAATTATGGTTGATCGGCGACTTTCCTGTCCAGAAACTCAAGTGAAGATAATGATCTCTGCTGAAGAGACCATCATGTTATTTTATTCCTCCGTGTCCTTGGCTACAAGTAACTGCGTGGTGGAGGGGCAAGGGCGTGTGCTTGATTACGGAAGGCTTGTATCATGTGGATGCAACAACAGTGGTATTGTCATTACAATTGTCTTGGAAGAATTTGAGGGAAAACTCAAGACTTTCACACAGGAAATGGGTGTCTGTATCCCGGGACTTAAACCGCGCCCATTTTCTGCTCATTTTCAGGTTCATATTTGTATTTTGAGGTTGTACCAGAATAGGTTTACATGGTTTCATT
>NC_045745.1:1786530-1789737 GCF_008692095.1 Etheostoma spectabile | reverse complement strand
CAAAAAACACCATATTTTTGTTGTACTGCACATTGATGCAGATCCTGATTTCACCCTTTGTGTTTGGGTCACTGTTTTAGCTACAGAGTGAGACAAATCACTTCTATACTACCTTTGTTGGGAGTTGCACATGCTCAGTAGCTAGGTAAGATCCCATCAGCTAGATAACTCTTTCTCCAACTTTGGTCAGTCCAAGGCAGGATTAGCTGGGAGACTTCTTCTAGACGAGGGCCACTTGTGGAATACCTGCAGAACAGGGACATGAAGTAGTTCTTTTGGAGATTATGGTCAACTAGTGGGTGTTGTAGCTGTGTTTTGCCATTGCGAACAAGCTAGCATTCTAGCGCTAGCATGTGCTACGGTAGCCACCTCGTCTCGGCCAGTGAAGTAGAAAGCCGTGCAGATTTTGAACAGCTCACCCGGAGACTGAAGGCAGAGGACATTCAGAAACCGGATCTCAGTCAACACAGCATGGATAGGTTTTTTTACAAGTTTTTTTTTTTTTATGCGTGTGGAAGTACCAGAGACACAAAATAAAACCCCAAATCCAAGAATATGGGCACTTTAAGGTGTTGAAACCCAACCCACAATGTTTTTTTCTAATCTTTGTTGTTTTGGTGTCTAATCTTAACTGTTGTTGCTGCATGGCAGTCACCGTTTGTCAGGTAAACTGCAACGACCACTGAAACGGCTGTAAACTCACGGTACTCTGTACCCGGCTCCCAGTCACCTTTACTCAGCTAAACTTAACTATCATGTGATCAGATGTCGTTTGACGGGCCGGCGGTTGCTGTGATTTGGCACGATATCAAACAAACCCTTTCATGAGAATGGGTTGGAATACACACATGCCAGTACCCAATATGAATTACAATTCAATGTACAGTTGCTGCCACTCATGAGTTGTGAGAACATTTGGGCGGGAAGGGCACAGATTTATGTCACACCCCACATACCGCCACATTAATGGTAAAGACAGAGCAGGAAGTCTGTGGGGGATGTTAGTGGTGCCTTTTGTCCCCAAAGGCGCTCTCTTCTCTAGTCGCTCAGAAATGGAGCTTGGTGTTGAACCTGTACACAGAGAAGGACTCTGGAGGCTAACATCAATCAGCCCAGTAACCTTGTCAGCTGATACCCTCAGGAATATAAGGTGTCTGCTTCCATGACGACTGCACAGGCAGCGGACTGACTGTTAAGCCACACTACGAGAAAGAATAATATCTTGGAGTGCTTTGTAATGCATGGTGTATGTATCACAAGGACTACAAGATGCAGAGAAGCCGCCAAGGACTCTTATTCAGCATCAAGTGGTAGTGACACTGTTAACCCTAACTATAGACTTCAATTATGTTTCCCCCTATTGACTACACCGTAAACATCACATCAATAGCTTAGTCTTGACTTTCGACACTTAGAAATAATGTAATCAAAAAGGTAGTGCTGCTTTGGTCTATACAGTTAATGACCTAAAGCTCAGCTTTTGATAGAAAATAACATTCTTCCTCTTAAAAATGAAAAAAGTGCATCTATAAGCAAAAGAACAACCTGACAAACTAGATGGTTTTGGTACACAGAGACATCTGAGAAGCCGTCATTAGGTAAGTGTTGGGAAAACATACTTTTCAAAAATGACCTAGCAGGTGATTGGATAAAACATCTGTCTATTACATCCGCCATTAATGTTTTATATGAACAGTCGTGGCTGTCACACACACTTAAACACCCCCGTAGATGCCAGTAGCTCCTCTCTGGATGCTACTGGTTGTAATATCATAAGAATAAATAAGAGAATGCATCCCTTCATAATTCTATATGCTCCAGGTGCCATTCTGGTGGCTAATTCAATATGTCATCACCCTGTACTTGCCACATTTGTAAACAGTACAGTCTCAGTTTAATCTGAATCAGGGTTTCATATTGTCATATTGTCATATTGTTTCACATATTGTTAGCACACAGCAAATGTTACATTTTAAAACATATATTTTGCTAGCAATGCCACCTGTGCAAGAGCAAGCCTTGTTATTTTGTACAATAATAGCTAAAAATAACTTGTTGAAATCCATTGAGATGTCAACAGAAACGGTCCACATGTTCAGCCATCAGACAAACATTTCATGGATTTTGGAAACCTCTTGTATCAGTTTATTTGTGCCCCCTGCTAGCTGCTGGGTAACAACTAAACTTACCCCCTCCCATCACTTTTATGCTGGTTCAAACTCTGAGCACAGCAAGAGCACACAGTGTTGTCCAATGCAGTCTGCACAGGGTCATACTGTCTAATGAGGAACAGAGCAGGCCCAAGGAGGACCCAGTATTTTGCCTTCATTTGTAGATGCATCCCAAATGTGGTTGGTCTGTATGAAACCAGCTGAAACTGTTAATTACAGCTTCTCTTCCAGCAGATATGCTAATATGTGCATTTCAATCATGCATCAGACCAGAAAAGGGCTGTTCCTGTGTCCAGTCTCTAACAGTCTAATCACATCCAGGTCAAGCACTGTGGAGATGTTTAGTATCTCATTAAATATTACACATCACCTTTTGATGGAGATGAAATAGTGCAATGCAACATTACCTACATTTTTTCTTGATACAGGTATATTGTGCATTTATTTTAAAACAGTTCCCAGACTGGACCCGACATGTCTAAATTGTGTGGCTAGACCTCCAGGCGAGCATGCTTCTAAGTGTTAAAGTCCCAATGTATTCAACCCTTAGGCCATGAAGGTGCAGTGCCCTTAGCATGGCCCAACAAACATCTGTTTCGGGAGGTGCTCCTGGGTTATTTGTCCAAACCCAAACGACTGCAGGTGGAATATCATTGCCGATGTTTATGTGCAGACAAGGTTGCCTGTTACTGTTCAACCTTCCATCATCTTGCACCAGTTTAGTCTACATATACTTGAAAACAAGGGTGGGCAATTGGATTATGAGACCTTTATGAAATTTAAAAGCAATTTGAGGGGAGATTTGTTAGCAAATTTACCAAAATGCATGTTCCTTGTTGACTTGCCATCCCTCTATCCATCCCCTGGTAGCAGACAGAGTACAAGGGCAGAGGGCTTGTTCAGTTGAATATGTTAGTCTACTCTGCCTGATGCATTGATCCTTCATCTGACTGAGGTTTAAGGGAGTTAAAATGAGGGAATTTTAAACTCCAGTGGATTTATGAGGACTATGGTTAACTGCTCCTCAGATCTCTGC
>NC_045745.1:1779350-1786518 GCF_008692095.1 Etheostoma spectabile | reverse complement strand
CAGACAGCTAGCTAGACTATCTGTCCAATCTGAGTTTCCTGTTGCACGACTAAAACTACTTTTGAACATACACATGTTCCACTAAAACAAGTTCCGTCCCAAGCCCTGCCAAAGACGATTATGATTGGTTTATAGAAATGACAATAAACCAGACCACATATTTCTCCCATCCCAGAATGCCGTGTGGACAGCCAGACCCTACTCCGCAGCGCTGTAAAGGAAGGTCTGGCAAGGCAAACCTATCAGGACCCTAACTGAATTGATGAATCCATGGTACTGTCCGTGGTGCTGAAGTAGCAGAGAGATTCACAATTGCATATTTTTCTCTAAAGTCAATTTTGTCTAAGTTCTATCATTTTCTCTAGCTGTAAAAAAAAAATACAGAACAAAAAGAGTGGTTTATGGGGCGGTACCCTAGTCACGGGTGAATGAAACGATCCATCCCCCATGTTGGAACTTAAGAAATTGCCAACTGTGTACACTTACAATTAAATATCCAATGTGCACTCTCACTTTGACGTAAAGGTAATAACCATAACAGACATAATGTATAGATTAATTATGAAAGACAATGACACATTTAGGACCAAAGTGAGGCATGAACAGACAGTGCTCAGTGGGTCCCTGCCTCAGACATGTGGCAATCTATTTTTAGCCGCACATAATTTTCATAATTGTATACTTGTTATTGATCCCCAATGGGGAAATTACAATTTACACTCTGTTGTTATTACACACTACACACAGGCTTGAACACACACATTCTCAGGTCCTATACATGCACTAATGGAGAGATGCCAGATTGGGGGTGCTGCAACTGCTGAACAGCCCTGAGGGGTTGAGGGTCCGCTGCCTTGCTCAAGCAGTACATGTTGGTGTTGCATTGTCATTCAAATGAGTTTTCTGGAATTCTAGCCACATCTAATTAATAAAAAGGGTGTTTCATGATTTATTTTTTGAGCTTACAAATGGATCGCTAACAGCATGTGACAGTTCATATGTGAATCACTGCCTTGCAAAACAAAAGAGTGGTGTTGGGACTTATTGAAAGTCCAGCTAGAGATTTGTTATGCTGCTTATTGCCGGTTGCAACGTTGAAAACAATAATGGTTTCCTTCTTAAGCCGCTCCCAAATGGATGCATACACAGACAGCTGAGGACACCACAGACACATACAGTAGTCTGCTTGGAGGACACATTAGATCGCTATGCTATTTCTTACTGTAGTGTCCATGCGGACAAGTCTGCACAGTGACAACAAATTAGAAGTACGAGGAATTCAGCACAGAGCCTACAGTACATCTTCTGATCTGAAATTTAATTGTGAATGCAGATGGTATAAATTCAGTTTAAATTAAACTGCTCTTGTCTATTCTGTTCACGTGATGAGCCATTTCCATCATGCACTCTGTGACTGGCACAGCTTTTCAAATGATTTCCAGATATATACAATATTGTGAGTTGCCGAGAGCAATGAATTGCCCTGCTGCTCCGATCAGTAGTCAACTTAATATAACCTTTCAGAACACAAACAGCAGGTGTGCTTGGGTACGGCGTGAAAACATAAGCTTCTACAGGAATTCCTGTTCTGGAACGGTTATAAATGCACATTGGGTAGTCGGAATGGAAACTAATTGGGTTTTTACACTGTACAATATTTACTGAGCTCAGTGAATTGTCGTGCTGCATTTGATTTGGTGTATTTTAGCACATGGGGAAGCTGGATCATCTTTGTTAAGCAAAGTTATGAATGTGGCAAATTAGTGGTAATACAGCAGAGCATGTATTAGCTTTTTGTCTTTTGTTTGTTAAGCAGAGCTGCTGCCGGAGGGAAATTAAACCTTCCATTTTAGAGTGATTTAAAGGAGTCGGTGGGATTTTTACGAAACACTAATGACACAAAGACAAATGAATCAGAATTCAAATCCAGTAATTTCTTAATTATTGAGAGTTGATGACAATAAAGTCATGGATGTGTAAATGAATATCCCTTAGGTGAAACTTAGGTACACTGTATAAGGACAACAATAGCTGCTTTGGTCACTGGTGCCAGTATGGATCTCGCTCCTTCAGTCAATATCAATCAGTGGAGACAGGTGGAATTAGTTCTTGAGCTCCTGAACACAGACTGAGGAATTATCTGGATGTTGTTTGCACAATGTGTTTACCTCAGACTGTTATATGTTTAAAATCAATGCACGTTGGGGTTTATAGCAACTGGTCCTGGGTACTCCCAGTAGGCTATGGCTTTCCATCCATGAACCTGTCAATTAAATATACGTGTATGTCGTTGTTGTTTTTCAGAGGTGTCAATGACTTAAAAGTAGAATGGTTGTTGAGAAAATTGTCATGGAAATAATTCTTAGTTTGATCAGCCAAATGCTGGAAATATTTCCCTTTTAATTCTTCCCAACACTCGGCAGCACTGAGGATGGTATTATACAGAGCTTTGGAATTCTCCAATTAACTGGAATATTTTCAGAAGGTCTGTAGTAGTACTAGAATGTCTGGTAATGGGGGTTAATTGACAACAATTGTAACATTTCCTATAGAGATACTGTATATATTTACATTATTACAGCTCTTTTTCTCATTTTCTCTTTCTCCTGCATTGTGCATGTTTGTTCTCCCAAAAGGATTGAAAGTTAATGAACTTGTGCATTAAAATGTGCGTGCGACCAATCACTTGTGATGACATATGGCATAGATCACACCATTAGTTTAAAAGCAGGTGTTACTAAGTGACCGTAACTGTCCCTCCATTCCAATATATCCTGCATGTTCCTTGGGCTCATGGTTAAAGCTTTAGTGCGTGACTTTTTGATATTAATGAATGTCCATTACATTCAAGCCATCGCCAAATGAGTTCCTACAAAGCTAATTAAGATTATCAGCTCCACATAACTCTCTCTGTTTGTGTCAGTATGGCTTTGTTCAGAAGATTGTGGCGTCCGGTGACTTTCACGCACAATAACTTGAGTTTAGACTGCTTAGAATGGGCGGGGGGGCAGTACGAGATTAAGGCTAGTCACCAACAACTGGTCATGTGGTCAATGTGAGTTTTCTTTCAGACTGTAAGGTTCAATATGCACTTTTTTTATTTTATTTTTGGATCTAAAGCTTACACCATAGTAACTAATATATAATTTTAATACATAAGCCTGTAGTTTCTTTATTTTTATACCCAGCTTCCTCATGGGGCCACATTTTTAGAAAGCTAATGGGAAGGACATTTCCCTTACCTATTATTCTCATTGTACATTCAAAAGGTTTTGGCCTGCCAATATTTTCTTACTTCACAGTGCCAGAGGAGACTTATCTAAGCCTGAGAACAGTTTCACCATAAGCACTGGCTGGGCACCTTATACATTCAAAGAATGTGACTCCCCGTTTTGATTCCTCATGCATTCCGATTGCATTCATACATTCAAACTCCAGTTCCAGTGTCAGAACCTTGGCCTTCTACATGTAAGGTTTGAGAGCAAAGAGAAAAGGCCATGCAATATACAGTATTATTCATGCCATGTACCGTATAGTGGTTGTACAGTTTAATGCCCTTTAAGTGTCCAAATGCCTGGAATTCTAATCAGAATTCACAGGATGAACTATTTGTATAGCTGGATAGAGTGCTCAAAGAAACAAGGCTGCTTGCCTGTGGAATTTAACGTAATACTTTTGGACTAAAGAGTTTATCATGCTCAGTGCTCATGTTTTATTCCACATGTTGTTTTATAGTTATTTTTTTTTTTTTTTTCCCCAAAGGAGCCAATAGTTCTGAAACTGGATATTTTTGATACAACTAAATATTCACTTCAATGTTGTCACTGACACAATGTGTAGGCACATCTGCAACAAAATGTAGGTCCTTGCTTTCTAACAAACAGTGCACATACAGATTAAAAAAGACACATTAATAACATTAATTACATGCTCAGAATCATTGTGATATGTATTCTAAAACGTGCACATTTTGTCAAAGTACTTGCAAAATGCATAGTATGTATCAATAATAATATAATGTAGTTGTTATTAGTCCCACAATTTATACTCTGTTGTTACACACATTACACACAGGCCTGAACTACACACACATGCTCAGTTTTTTACATGCACTAAATGGAGAGATGAGGGGGGGGGGCTGCCCATGGAAAGGCGCCCAGTCCACCACCATTTGGTCTGTATGGGGACTTAAACCAGCACCCCAGCAACCCGGTTCCCAACCCAACTCCCTACGGACTGAGCAACTGGCACCCCAATTAAACCGCAGTAACAGGAGGAGGAAGGGGAAGAGGGGAGGGACCTAAGTGAATTTCAGCGGTTAGCTGGATTCAGATGGGTGACAGCCTGCGGGAAGAATCTGGCTTCCTCCTCTGCAAGTTAATGTGAAGGAGGTAGTGAATGGACACTGTTTTAATATGTTTAACCTAACCAGCAGTGATGCAACACATTGCCAACATTGGGCCAGATCATCAGGGGGCCTCTGCATGGCCGACACACATTTGCTCCAGTGGGGAAAACTTTGATTCACGTCCATTTTAGGGCATCCGTTCGAGAGAAACCTTGACAACATATGACATCTCCTCAACAGAATGCCAGTGCACCGTGATGTGAAGGCAAGAGTAATTCAATTCAATTATAAAATACCCTAAACCGACTACAGGATTATCCTCTTTAGTTTCATCAAGTGTAATGATGTGGCTCTGTGTTTTTCTGATTAGGGGCCAAAGCCCTCTCTGCCATAAAGAGAACAAGAAAAGAGAAAGCATCGGTCCTTCCACTGCAATGCACACTGGTCTAATAAGCTGCAGGGCTCATTATAGAGTAGAGAGAGGCTTCTCCCTGTCTCCTAAAATACTAGTAATAAGGCATTTGAAATATTCCACAAAACTAGGATAACTGAAATTGGAGAGTAAGCCCTTTAAGCTTTGCTTGTGTAACACATTTAAAAGTGTTCATTCTTTCCTGAGGCTGGTGAGGATTTTCACTTTCAATTTCTCACCTACTGAGCTCGATGGACATTTTGGCCTGGGATGCACTGTTTTCCTTTTCCTGTTTGGTACAATGTGTGCATGATGAACACATGTGGAGACCAGACCACATGCAACCACCGTTCTCGGCTTTCATTCAAATACAAGATTTGATGTTTTAAATGCAAGAGCAGTGTGTGTACTATAAATCATTTGCTTTGAGACATTTTCACATCTCATTCTGCTCACCCTGAGGCCTTATTTTGGGATATGTAATCATCACTCCACCTGATTTTGCTCAGATGTTTCCTTCGATGAAAGAGCCTAAAAACTGCAAGATGATACACTCATCTGATGGGTAGTCTGTTTAGTCTTAAAAGTAAGCCCTGTTTAAGCTGATGTAGCCCGTTGCTAAGGAGATTATCTACTGTTTTTAAGGCGTGAAGCAGCTTAGCCATACACCCCTCTGGACAGGAAGCCAGTCCTTTGCAGCGGCTCAACCCACATCTATCTTTTCACAAAAACTGGCAAGCAGAGAAGCATTGACTCTCTTTTTTTATTTTTCAGAAAGACTGAACCCAAAGTAACCCAGCATTAGGGCATGCACTCATCAGGTTTTGTTCTTCCTCTAAGATAAGATATGTAATCTGTTCAAATTTGGTACACCAGACCAGCTGGCAAATCTTTCTGTTGGTTTGGTTGTTTGGTAATGGATATCTTCTTCAGCATGTACCAATACGGATAGGTGACTTTAGCAGGTGTGCCAATTTGATAATAGCCAGCAATATTAGTTCTAGAGAAGATCTTGGCCGAAAATGAGAGTGGAATCACTCTTCTCAATCTGACAACAAGTCAAATAATTCCATTTCTGAAAATGTCAAACTATTCTTAGTCTCACTTTGCCAGACCCTCCAAAGCGAGCTGGAGGAGAGTATGGCTACTTCACCTAGCATTCAGGGATGGGATAAAAACGTGCTTTGGATTATTGGCATCAAAATAAACGATGAATGTATTTAGACAACCGAGGTGATGGAATCATGTCCTGCTACTAGCTAGATACTGTGGTGTCTGAACAGCAATGGGTGATGTGTTTGATAAGGACACTGTTTCCTGATAATAAAATGTAATATATCAAATATTCAGCCCCAATTCACAAGCTCTGCAGAAGCTTGGAGAATGTCTTCCCCAGATATACGCAATGTGCCTTTCAGTAGTTTAGGAGCACTTTATATAGGACATGTTTAGGTCACATGCCAAGTCGCATACAGGTTTGCTACGTGGCCATAGTATAGGTCACATTTTTGGATAACATCACATGCATCTTTATCCACTCATCACTTTTTCGCATAAACATTCCTTTCAAAGTTTACTCTATCTTTTCACTCAATAGAAATCCTCAACCCTTTGTCTCAGCTCATCAACAGTGATTGATTTGAACAGAATCTGATTCAAGTCACAGGTCATTAGATATTACAAAACTAGCTACTACTGACTAAGGTTAGCCTGCAGTCACTGACATCAACAATCAACAACAACGTCCATTATAACACTTCACTTTAGCATATTAGTTAGTAATGCTTATCAAGATAAACGTTTGATGTATTTAGACAACCAAGAAGATGCAATCATGTCATGCTACTAGCTAGCTAGACACTAGCTAGCAGGCTAGCTAGCTAGGTTAGCCTTATTGTTTGTTGGATTTGCAAGAACTTGCAAATAAAACTCGATATCTTGCAAAAGAAATTCAAGATCTCACAAAACAAAGTCATTATCTCGCAAACGTGATTGTTCCAGGACATGTTTTATACATTTTGAATCTTTTATATTTTTTTAATTTTATTTACTTATTTTTTCTCCATGTCAAAGTCAAGCTCTCGCAAATAAAACTCGAGATCTCGCAAATAAATTCAACATCTCACAAAAGTGATTGTCCCAGTACATGTTTTATTAAAAAAAATAAAATAATTAAATTTCTTTTTTTTCTCCATGTCAAAGTCAAGATGTTGCAAATAAAACTCGAGATTTCGCAACACAGTTTGTCCCCAGTACATTTACTGATCATTGTACGCTGTATGAACTGGTAGGCTGGCCGTCACTGAGTTTACGTAAACAACTTCAAGGCCATGTTGGGTAAAGTTGCAAAACATGCTCCATCTAAATGATCAAGTCCCATTAAATGAATTCAAGGCCATGTTAAAATG
>NC_045745.1:1768598-1779340 GCF_008692095.1 Etheostoma spectabile | reverse complement strand
GTAATTCAAAAATGCAACTGCCACACGTGACCTGTTCCCTTCCACTATGTGTGATTTTGACTATGCTGTATTTCTATTTAAATTGTAACTGCTGTGCTGTCTTGGCCAGGTCTCCCTCGGAAAAGAGATTTCAAGCTCAAGGGACTTCCTGGTTAAATAAAGGTTAAATAAAAAAATAAAATACATGTTTTTTTTGTAATTTTATGTTTTTTCCCCTCCATGTCACCTTGGGGGCTCCATAGAAAGGAGGTGGATGTGAATTCATGGGAGGCTAAAACACATTTGGCCTAAGGTTGTAATCTCTTGAATTACTTCAGCAGTGGTTGGTTTAAGCATTATCATCTGAGAACACACTGAATGAACAGTCTTTTCACCTTATGGTCATTCCAATGCTTTAAAATGAAAATTTAAGGAAAATACAGCAAATGCTTTAACCTGAGCAAATGCAATACATACTTATTTGATCTTATAAAAATCTCGCCGAAGGACCGCAGTTCAGCCAGCTGGCTAACACTGGCACATTTACAAAGATGTTGGTTAATAATGTTTTATCCTAATATATAAATGGAATGAAATATCATTAGTCATGCGCAATCTTGCTGTATACATTGACACATGGATGGAGAGGCAGATGGTCTCTAACCACTCCAATCTTTGTCGGATTTTAATTCAATTGCAAATTATTTGGCTAAAAAAACACACTGTCAGTGTTTGGAGGAATACATGAAAATGTTATGATTTGCTCCTAGTTTGGACCCCAGAAGCAGATTCAGACACAGGCTCAATGGATTGGAATAAGCAGTTTTATGTCAGTTTTTGCAAGACAGACTAAAAAAGGTGGAGAGGTGACAATCCTGGTTCAAAGACGGTTTCTTGTCGTGGGGAAGGTGTGGTAAACAATAGACGAGCGGTGGTAGTAGACCAGCATAAAAGCAGGCTCAACTTCGACAGGTGCTGGAGAGGCACAGGTGAAGTTATAGTACAACAACGGTTTAACGACAAATCCTACACTGTTGTTTTAAGCCTGAAGCGTTACCACACATAGAGCAGAAAACCATCTGGCAATGAGCTAGTGAAGAGCGGGGTTTCTTGTACTGAGCTTGATTGTGAATGGAAGTCAGGTGTGCTTGGTAATGCCTGTAGAGCCACGCCCTTGCTGATGAGCACTCACATATACACACAGGGGAGGAGACGCAGGGAAAGACAGAAGTCACACCGCGCTGTGACAGAAAAGGCCAAAAAGTAAATTTTCACTATAAACATTGGCAAAATAAATGAAAACCTGTTTGGGTTATTCGGCTTTTGGCCAAGTTTTTTTATTGTCTGCAGCTTAGGCCAAGGATTTTCAATTTGGTGCATCCCTGGTGGAAACACTTTTTATTTCTTGTTATAACGTTAAGTCTTGTAATTCCTGTCAGCATTCAAAACATCAAAAACATCAACACTGCTCATATTGTGCATTGCTTTAGACAAAAAGCATGGGCCAAATGGATGAAAGTAAATGTAAAACCAAAAGACTTTCTCTTGAAAATAAATGATTGTAAAAGCCCTACACAGGAAGAGACATGATATGTATCTATACGTGCAAGTGGCACCACATCTACGATATCCTTCCTTTTAATTAACAGACTGTGTCTCTGAAATTAAATAGAGTTGCGAGCTGGAGCTGGGAGCCATATTAGACGGTTTTGATATCACATATTGCCTCTGGTTAGCCTGTAGCCATTCAGAATAATGCTTGCTGGAGCCAAAATCTGACACTTTCTCACTGTGCAGGGCTCAACATTAAGGCCCTGGCATTTGCAAATTCATATTTCTGGCTACATGGAATGTTTATCCATTATATAAATTACACTCACTGTAATATGTGGTTGTACAGCCTGTCTTGCTAGTTCAGAATGTAAAAGAGAAGTATCATATTGTATACCCCATCCACATCCCATTGATTTATCCCATTGTTGGGGCCTCAGTTGGAGAGTAAAGCATCTGCTACAGCCTGAAAATAAATATTTTTTAATTATTGGATAACATGAAGGATCATTTGCATGACCTTTATGAGATGTAACAAGAGCAAACAAATCATCAGTGAATCCAGACTCTTCCCTTATAAGGGATTAGACTTGATACTCTGTGTAAACGTTGGGAATACACAGACTTTCTTTAAAAGTCTTGTTACTGGTCTTCCTGCGTCTGTGACCTGCGTCTGTGACCTGTCATCTTTGTAGGGGATTGGGAGTAGATCTTTCTGGTGCCCTTTTGGCTTCTAGGCTCAGTCGAAGAAGGAATTGAACAAAATAAAGACATCACCTTCCACTCTAATGATATCAAACACCTAACAAGGTAAATGACCTCCATTGTAATTGCTTTAATTATTATTATCCTTGTCATGCTACCAGACAAGTTCTGACCTCTGGGCCTTTTCTTTTCCAAGAGACCTCTAAGTTTTATTTACGTTGGGAAGGAGGTGAATATCTCCATTTGGTTCACTGTTTTGATTGGAATTGGGAGCCAAGGCTGACCATTGGCTGAAGTTTGTGAAACTACTGTTGGATTTCTTTGTTAGTCTGTGGTTTAAACATCATCACATTGGAAAATTAGAAAATAATGAAGGAAAAATGTTTTATGGTAGACTCACTAAAATGGCCTTGCTTTATTGGCCAGAGAGTGAAAGCTTTGCAGTGTACAGTAGGATAGTAGCAATTGATTATTTTGTAATCAAGTATTCTACAGATGATTCCATTGATTATTCAAGTAATCGTATAAGAAATACTTTCGCTGTAGCAAAGAGCACTAGTAAATATTCAAAAGAGTGCTTTCCTTTTCAGAAAAAAACAACAATATTGTTTAAATTGCATACAATAATATCTTTCTAAAGATGTACCTATTTACTGCATTTAAGCGCCATATTACATTTCCTTAAAGAATTTTGATAATGTGGACATGAAGCTGTCCATACAACTCTGTGATTTACTGAAAAAGGAATGAATTAATAATAATTCTATGTATTACCAGGCAAATGGAGCCAGTTGAAAGTCGGCAAAGTGTACATATAAATGCTAGCGTTAATGTCACCTTGTTACTGGTCCACTCCATGGGATGGATCAGTAATGTTAACTGGATGTGAAAGAAATGGTCCTAAACTTTGGACACTTTGTTGTTTTCTCTCACTTCTCTTAGTCCCCAACTATTTGGCTCTCTTTCTCCATTATGTAATCCGTGCCATCAATCTTTTACGGGCATGTTATGTGTCCACAGCGTTACTCAGTTGTGCGACAGTAATATTCATGCACGCGTCAAAAAAGTGAGCTTTTCGACACTATTTACATTTATTAAACAAAGCTTCGAGGCAAATAAATTTGCTGTTTTAAGCCCCCAACGTGTCCTTCCAGGCCGGGCTACGACTGCTAACTTCAAGGCACCTTAACACTATCCATAATCATACATACAACCACTGCCAAATGCTAATACCTTGCCAGGAAGGACACTTTGGGGGCTTAAAACACAGATAATCAACAATTCTGCATCAATGATTCTAGTAATTGAATCAATAGAGTTACTGGAGGAATTGTTTCAGCCCTAGTGTACAGTGATAACTGTACCTGCCATACTGACTTCAATGAAATGGTGTCCCAAGCCATTACAAATACAGCACTCCTGCGTGCAGTAGATATTGTGCATTGAAGATGCACAAGGTCAAATCCAGAATATTTCTACTGACTCTGACCAAACTTTGTCTCTCAAGAAAATGTACAACCATCAGCAAATATAACTTTGTGTCACAAAAATCATCTATGCAGACTGCAGATGCAATGTCAAGGGTGTGGTAGAGACAGTATAAAGATTGAAAACAATAGCTTTTGTTTGAATTGTTGTTTGTGCACCCTTTGTGCAGAATATATTCAAAATGTTCTGCAAGATAGTCTCTTGGTGCTCTGCAGGATGCAATACATTTTAATTTGGCACAAATCTTAAAATGTGTTGTGTGAAAATATGACTGCAGGCATGAAAAGGCAGCACACAAGAATGTGGATTGGAAGAGACTGTGAACATGGGATAGAATAGAAAAGTCTATCCCGATTGTGGTTACTCCGTCTCTTTCCATTTCTAAAGTGCACATTCACATTAAACTGCCACTCATTTCATTTGTAGGCTGACTGGGCATGTTGTGAATATAAACCAAGCTGCGTGAGATTCAAATGATGCACTCTTCTCTGTAAAATCAACCTGATATTACAATTACCAGTCACCAGTTTCAGGTGATGATTAGTTTATGGATAGGATTTTAAAGTATGCCATTAGATTGCAGATAGACCAGCGCACAATGGTACTATTCCATTTCTTTCAATGCATCGAATAACACACTGTAATGTACATTTGCTGTCAAACTGATGTTTTAGCTTTTGTGCTTGTTAGTCAGATCACTTGACATCTAAGCTTTCAGTTTCTGAAACACGAGGGAATCCATTTCTTACATTGTCCTGAAACACATTGACATGTTTGATCACCTGGGGCCTCATAACAACAACTTCTATAAATCCTTTAGGATGAAATTTAGAATATATGTCTCACATAAACATGTTTCCAAACTGCATTTAGGAAAAATAAGTTATCTTATGATAGCAATTTACAGAACCATCCTAACTTAGCGATTTGCCGAGTAGGATTTCTAATTTAGGATGGCATAGACCCTGTCCTGAATCAAAAAATGGTTGCCATAATAACTGCCAAAGATGGCAGTAGCACTGTTGTTAGGTCTATATGGCAATGACAACTATATGGAACAACATCATCACCAATATTATTGGAAGGCCACTCAAACTTTATGATGATGCTTTTAATTTCCCCGACCATGAATTTATGGGTATTGAAAAGACAATTCATTTTGACTTTGATCAACATGCTACATCCGGCTCTGGAAAGGCCTACGAGCAGACCTGGGGCTCTGTCAGATAACAAATGCAGTGATTTTTTGCTAAGTGAGTGAGTGAGGATGCAGATCTGTCTGTGACATTACAGTCTTCTGTACCACGAACTGAACAAAGATACAGGCGTAACAAAATGAGTCTTGATGGAAGAATTAAATTTATAGTTATAGTTAGGATTTCTTAAGCTAAAGCGCTCATATATGGCCTATAACTATATGGCCCATATCACAATGATTTAATTCAAATAAATTGTCAAGGCATCGCTCTGGTTCAATGACTCCATTTGTTGTTTCCAGCCTGTTGAACAACAGTGGAAATCCACCAAGCTCCATGTCCACTGTCTCCATCACAAAGACGTCTTAACGGAGTTCAACAGTATGGTTTTGGAGATGAGGGCATCTTACTTTGCTGACCTCATTTTCTCCAGTAAATTCAACCCTAAAGACAACCAGCTCACTGCTGAAATGACTGCACACAGCATTTAGATCAATTTGAATATGGTTTTCATCAGAAGCATTCCACTGAAACAGCTCTTCTCGGAGTGTCAAATAATATATAATGTAGTTTTCTGATGTGGGTGAATGCTCTGTTTTGGTGCTTCTGCATCTTTGATACCGTGGATCAAAACTTCCTGATGGAAAGGCTTAGGGAGTGGGTGAGTGTTTCTCGGAGAGCCCTAAAATGGTTCAACTACTTTTTTCGGAAAAGAGTTTTCGTAGTCACTCGGTCCCTATATGTCTGAAACTTTTGTCCTTTTCTGTGGTGTGCCTCAGGGTTCGGTTTTAGGTCCTAAATGATTTATATTGTATATGCTTCCACTAGGTATTATAAATCTTAGATCACTGTAACACTCATGATATTGAATTGTATGTCTCATTTGTGGTTGATGAGACTGTAAAACTGACTGTGTTGCACAATTGTCTGACGACTGGATGGCAACACTTTTAACAGCTCAGATAAGACTGAGGTCTTTATCGTTGCTTCAGATATCACAGCTTCAAAGTTTGCTCAGTGTTTGGGGTCCCTGTCTTTACATATACAGTCAAAACATGGAAATCTTGGTGTTTGATCATCCTATGTATTTTGATTAACATATCAAATTATTGACCAGCACATGTTCCCTCCAATTCAGAAATACTGCCAAACTCTGGTCTGTTGTATCGCAATCTGAGCTTGAGATGATCATTCACGCTTTTATATCATCCCGGCTAGACTAGTGCAATTCCCTTCACCTTCACCTGCCTCAACAAGTTGTCTCTGGACCGTCGACAACTGGTCCAGAACACTGCAGAAAGTCCAGCAGCACTCCCATTCTATCCTCTTTACACTGGCGTCATATCAAGTTCAGGAATCATTCAGATCAGTCAGATCAATCAGATTTTTGTTCGGACGTATAGGGTGGAGCCTTGCATGGTCATGAACCAGTGTACACCTCTGATTAGCTCCATCCTTTTATCATCAGTAGGTTACTCAGGCCTTCTGACCAGGAATGACTGGTTGTCTCTTGCGCTTGCCTAAAAACAAAAGGTGCCTTTGAAGTAGTGGCCCCGACATTGTGAAACACGCTTCTTGTTGTCATACGCTCTGTGCTACCTGTTGATGCTTTTAATAATAATAAACTTTTGTTTTTAAGTTTTACTTATTTTTTTTCCATTATTTTCATGTTAATTTAGAGTTATCTCAAAACTCCCTTTTAGGAAGAAACCTGGGACAGCAGGCTCTAAATAGTGGGAATAACAGTCACAGGAAAAGATAATGGAACAATGACTAGAAATAGTAGTTTGTGGTAGTTCATGGCATAGCAGGGCACAGCCGGACGTATCAGGGCGTAGCAGGGAACCGCAGAGCATAGCAGGGCATCACAGAGCGTAGCAGGGCATAGCAGGGCGTAGTAGGGCACCGCAGGGCGTGTAGCAAGACCACGGCGACAGCTGCAACCATGATTTTGGAGCCTTCCTGATCCAAGGCAACATGCTGGCGGAAAAAGAACATAAGGACTCCGGGGAATGACTCCTCAGAGCTATTATTCTTTTTTGTCTCTAATTCTTTTGATTTTGTCCTAGTTTTAAACAATTTTATTCAGATGACACACTTTGTGACTCTGTTCTGTAAAAGGTGATATATTGCATAAACTTTTTATCATTACTATTTTTATTTTAAATGATTCTTGCCATCAACAAAATGGAAGATGTCTATGTTCAACTTTTGTCTTTAGCAAACTAATTCAGCTGGCACATACAATGACGGGCTGAAGAAACTTTTTCAAAGGCTTCCAGCTATTTGAGTGAGTGAGCTGGGTTAGCATGAAAGGTAAATTCATGGAGAAAGGCTATGATGAAGAACTCTCCTACTGCGAAATTGTCAGCCGTTATAGTCGGCATCTAAAAAGTAAAATCTATGGCCTTCATATCTTCTTGTTGTACAATAGAAAATAACTACATGGACCTGCAAAATGTATGCTCACAGGTTGGAAGTGCATACACCAGGAACTACTTAAAATAGATATGAGAGGCCAGCTCATCAATAAAATGAACACATGGCCGAAAGTCTGGACTTGGAAATACAAGGAATAAAAGGCCGCGCTATCGCAGCCAGCATGTGCATGGGGCTTTTTCTCATGCTGATCACAAGGTAATATATTGATGCACTGCATCACACTCAGTGCTGCTGTCATTACTTTGGACCGTATCCTGGAACATACGATGCAATGGGTCCCATATGAAAAGTTGCCTTTGAACAGAGAAAGCTTGGAAGTGTGAAGGCAGGTGTCACCACTTGTGCCTTCTACCAGTGGGAAAACTAACCTAGTTTACTTCCACCTCACCAAAGCATGAGACAACACAACCGCCCCCCCCAAGTGTTTAATCACGCTTCACAAGCTAGGATGTTTGGATCCTTTTCTTGTTCCTTCCCTTGGAGTTGGGTGTGCCTCTGAATTAACAATAACCACTGACAAGAACACTGAATGTTATCGAGATATCTGTCACCGATGTCTGTTGTTCCGAGATATGATGGCAGATTGAAAAAAGAGTCACTGACAGTGATAGCTTTGATGTTTCAGTCGCATAGTAATTTGTTATGAAAGAAGAGTTAGCATCTATTATAGATTTGGTGAATGTTGGCACAGGAACAGAGGCTTTGATGTTGGGATATGTCAAAGGTTCATGCTCAACCTTATACAATCCTGAGCCAAGCTTCTTTTCTTCATTTCATCACATGTTTTAAATAAAAAGCTATGATCACAATGAAGCTGTGCTGTTCTGCTGAATACTGTTAAAGTTAGTGCAAGTTCACTAAATCTGCAGCCCTTGTGGCTTCACATGGATGTGTAGAATGAATAAGAAATGTGGTGTGTTTGAGAATATGTTGCTTTGTGAACGCACTGAGTACACTACCATGGTGGCAATGGGAAAAATGGGAATGTGAAGAAATACAATGAGTAGTCGGTCTCTTATATTACCTTATTAAAACCTTCCAAAAATCAACAATATATTAGGGACACTTTTTTTAGAAAGATATTTTTTGGGAATAATTGATAGACTGGGATATGAAAGTGGGGGAAGACTTGCAGGAAAGTGCCAAAGGTTGGATTTAAACCCTGGGCCTCTGCGTCCAGGCACTCGCTCTTTATGTTAAGGAATGAATTGTCCTGACCCTTCAAACACATTTTCTTGAATTTCTTTCTCATTTTCATGCGGAAACAGAGCTTAAACATCCCCCACATACAGTGTGTTACCACTGCATTGTCTTACTGGGGTATTGCCATGAATGTATAAATTATATTGTAAGAGACAACAATGTGTAGTAGCGTAACAATGCTTACTATACCATTGTTTCCTTGTGCCCTGCTGATAACGACACATTCACATTTCCTCACATTTCTGCCCTGTATCTACTCTTCTCTCTGTGAATGAAACACATTTTACCAGCACAATGACGGTTGACATTAGAAAAATATTAAGTTTTAAGAGAAATATAATCAGTCAAGCCGTGATGTAAAATAAACAGACAGAGAAAGCCTATTTTTCCTCTTTGGGAAGCCCCCTGATTCCATTTTCTAATTAATCACAAGTGGAAACACCTTGGCTGTGCCGACATGAAGAGTGACGGGTCGTGGCCCCCAGTCACATCCACCACCAGTCCCAGTGGCAGGGGAAGTGTATTTTTAATCACCTGGCCACTTGCATTATCAAGCTGGAGGACCCAGAACCTACAATGCACACAGATGCTTGATCATTCATCTCTAACAGAGGTCAATGGGTCTGATAAAGTGGTGCCTGCTGCGTCCTTCTGCCTTCCCTTTTTAGAGCCTCTTATAGGCGCCACATCTTGTATTTTACCCTCAATGAATCATTACCACATCAGCTCTGTGCCGTTGGTCTGATTGCTGTAAACAGAAGATTATTGTGGAAGCCTCTTTGTTGCATTTTGCCACCAGGTTTTGGAGAAAATCTATTGGAACGCTTTATAGCTATGGCCTTGGTTTATGGAACGTGTTAGAAGCTAGTTCTACTTTACTTATAATAATCAACACCTTTTTGCAGTATTTAGTTTGGAATTCACATTAGGTGATGTTTTGGCTGTTAAGGGACTGTGGTTTGCTTCTAGGGGCGTCTGCGTCCAGATATCCCACCACCTCTCTCTACTGTTGGCAGAGATCCTATAGCCTGTAATTCCTATTTTTTGTATAAACTTACAGCCAAGTGAAGGCACAAACACCTCCAATTTAGAAGTTGTTTGTGTAGCTGGAGGATATACAACAGCATATGGACAAAATACTGTGATATAATATTGCTGTTGAAATCCCCTGCCTACATGACAGCTGTTAGCACCTAACTTTACTCTAGCTACTTCCATTAAGCGTATAACCACAGACATCAGCGGCTCTCCTGTTCCAGTTGGTTGCATTAGATAACCTTTCGGTGGTCTGATATGTTTGTTTTTGGTGTGTACACAGACTATGATTCAACAGAATGTCTCCATTTGTTCAGATAACAGTTGATGTTCTTGTTCAAGAAACAAGAACTATTATATACCAGACCACAATTTCCCAACATTAAGATAAATTGCCTTATAATTACTAAGGATTGTAGATTAAGATATCTCTTTGGTTTAGGTGTTGCAGATTTCAGGCAAAAGTTATAAACAGCCATGTTTTACATATTGATTTGACGTTGTTAGAAAATGACACATTTAAAATGGACTTGGACCAAAAGCATATTCCTTTTAGGATGGATTCATAATGATATTTTGGTATTCACAAATCGCTTAATTTTCTATTTTACTTTAGTTTAATGATCAAAAGAGCCTGCCATGGTTTTCTTCTATCCTCTGAATATAATGTATTATATAGTATCTATATTAACCTTTAAACTCCTCCAGTCGTTATCGATATTAGAAACACAGGTCAGATAATGTGTGGATTGCAAAAGTGAATTATGTGATACTGTATATAAAGATGGTTCAAAATAGTTCTAGGTTCCATGTCAACAGCAAGTTTTTGGGTGGCATTTAGAGAACCAAGTCACAAATCAACCAATTGAGCTGGCTGTAGATATGCATGCTAATTGAATGGGTAAATGTAAAGGTCAATGGGATGCATAGTATCATATCACTTCAGCTCTGATCCCCTGGCACAGACCACACATTATCATGACTTTATTCATATTCAAAATGTGGAAGAAAAAAAATCTTTTCCTATTATTAAGAATTATATTAGATGTATTTCTTGGAATATATGACTGTTTAAATATTATGATTTAAATTATTTTAATGAACTAATGAGTGGTCTTAATTATAATTGAAGCAAAAAGTTAA
>NC_045745.1:1758473-1768588 GCF_008692095.1 Etheostoma spectabile | reverse complement strand
TTAACATTATAATTATAATTAGAGCGTTATGTGATAAATTGACAGTGAAAGAACTTAAGAACATTAGCTTATTTGTCCTGAAGGGAATATGACAACTCCTCTGAAATGAATATGAATAAGTCCCATTGATTAACTTAATACCATACAGGAATGAAATACCCCAACCAGCATTACAAATATAACATTGAGCATGTTTTACTTTTCAACACTTCACGTCAGAGTAGTGCTCATTCATTTAATGCAATAAGAAGTAGAGACCTTACCGTATGCAAAGAATATGTTTGAAGGTAATAGCATTTTCAGGTTCATGCTTGTATTTTGTGATTCTACTAGAACATTTACATTCCTCAATGTTCAAAAAGCACTTCATTTTTCTCATACTGCCAATAGCTGCTGCTCCTGTATTCACCCTCTCTGTTGTGCCTGTCTCTTTAACCGGTTTAAATCCATCTCTTTTGCTTGATTTTTTGTCTATTTCCCTTTCCTAAAGAAAGAAGCTCATAACAGAAAAATTGCAAGGCCAAAATGTAAAAATAATGTTTCATTTGACACCTAAATTCTTCTAGGTTATGAAAATAATGCTTGACTAGCATGTGCTTAAAACACAAAATGCACTACAGCAGATGGTTCAAAATAGTTATTTTGGTCCCATCTAAAAACACGTAATTTTTGAAAAGCAAAAAACATACTTTGTGCCACACTATGCAGAACACAACACATACCTACTTGTCAACAAGACCTCTATAAAGTTTCAGAACTCTAGTCAAGGAAAGGGGGCCTTAATAAGCTTTTATAAACCAAATATGACACAATTATTGTTAGAAATTGGGGATAAACGACCAACATTGGCAGCCAAGAAATAACCAACAATTGCAGCCAAGATTACAGGTTTCCTTGCCTTTAGCATGGAGCTACTATAGTTAGCAGTGCAGGGCTATAGAATATAGCAGCACTTTCTACTTTTGAACCAAATACTACCCAACCGGGTATGTTTCAACAGCAATGTGAATTGAAATAGGGGAGAAATTAACAACACTGGGAGCCAAGATTACATATTTCACTTCTGTTAGCATGTAGCTACATGCAACAATGTTAACACTGCAGTAGCTTAAAAAAAACACACCAGTACTGCCTACCTGGAGCAGATGACCAATCATAGAAGGTCGGCTCATTATTAAGTTAAACCTGGCAGTTCGTGAAGTGGTCACATTATTTTGATCTATGGATTTGTCAACAGGGACATGGCTGACTCGTTTATGAACAATGGCCGCCGGGACACGATCCGGGTTCTCTGGGGGACACAACATTGGGGAAATGAAGTGCCACACGCCGGCAACAACTGCCATAACACTGGGCTCCTCTGGGGGACACAATCCCCGGTCTCTGGGTTGAAAGTCCTGTGTTTTTTTGACTTATGCACTACCCCAACCAACCTCCTTACATAGATTACGCAGACTACCGTAATCAAGATGCTTCCTACTGAAATACATTAGTTTAACATTCCTCACCACCACGGAAAAAATGAGAAAATCGTGTCCCTGTAACGGATCAATAGATAAAATAACGTCACTATTTTACAAACTGCCATGAGACTGGGATGTAAGTTACCCCAAGCCAAGAGTAGAAAAAACTTGAAAACGTACCGTTCAGAACAGTTGAAAATCTGAACATTTTAGCTCTCTGAAATACATTTACCTCATTATTTGAAGCTTTGCGTTCAACATGAAAATCCGAATCTATAATTGTATAGATATGACAGAAAATACGAAAAAGCATGATAGTTCACCTTTAAAAAAAGAATATATGGCCAGTGTTGTAGTCTAGTTACCTTCATTTTCTGTTCATGTGCATTCACTTACTTGGTTGGTTGGTTCACCACTTCTATCTGTCAGCTTCAATTCAAAATAATTTTCTTTTTATTCATGATTTTTAGAGCTAAACAGTCCTAAACTACAATGCAGAGGATGCTTTGTGGATTTTCATCAACGACAGCCTTTCTTGTCTGTTGCAGTAATGGTCCTAGGGTACTTAAAGTTGCCATTACTGAGTAAATTACAGTGAAGAAGGATAACGCCTGACCTTTGATTTGAGTCTACAATCCCACAGGGTACACCTAATCAAGAACCCCAACACACACACAAACACAGATCAATCAGGTCCAGTCAGAGACAAAATCAGGTCTTACTCCAAATCAGTCTGATGCTTGTCTAATGACCAGTGTGGAAAAGACACATGATGAAGAAAATCAATCATGTATAACAGCACAGCGAGCCAGAGAATTGTCAAATTTGTCAGCTAATTTCATGCTAATTGAGTCCCCAACCCTGGGTTATTTTTATCATCATCACTGTTCTGATCACGTGGAATAGCGATCCCTTAGCTCACGTGTCATTAATTAAGCTCAAACCATCAATCATGATTTTCTTTCTCCCCTCAGTACCCGCCAGGATCACTAACATATCGAAGGACATCGCAGTGAATGAGGGCAACAACGTCAATCTCATGTGTCTGGCGGTCGGTCGACCTGAGGCCAACATCATATGGAAGCACCATTCGCCAAGAGGTAAGGTTTTTTATTTCTGTTTTATTTATTAAAGCTGTCTGTAATGTGTTATGTAAATTGTATTTGGTAATTGAGAAGAGTGTCCCATCTAGAAGTTCTCATGTTCTGATTAGGATTCCTGTGTGCAGTTACTGTATATACAGTACATAAAAGAAGAAAATAGTCTTTGGTTATTATTCCAGTGGAGCCTGGATTCGGTAGTCAGCGGGGAAGGTACGGAATCAGATGTTATGATTTATTTTCTGATTCTAACCAAATGTTACTTTGT
Organism: Etheostoma spectabile; assembly: GCF_008692095.1. NCBI lineage: Eukaryota > Metazoa > Chordata > Actinopteri > Perciformes > Percidae > Etheostoma > Etheostoma spectabile. Next base: position 1,765,757 of record NC_045745.1, on the reverse strand, counting down.
GCATTGCAATGTTATATGTCAAATCACTAACTCTTAGGCGTGGGAATCACCTGAGGCCTCACAATACGATATTGTCACAATCCTTACGATAGTATATTATTGCGAAACATAATAAAATATTCTGCAATGAATATTGCAGGGTTCTCACGTTTGATCCAATAATGAATGACAGTGTTCTGACTAAATATAGTTTTAATGTAATGTAAATTAGAAAGACTATCAATACATTACCAATAATATTGCCTTTTTCCCAACTGTTTTTTTTCCCATATTCAAATGATGTCCCCAAGAGGAAACTTTGTCAACATCTGTTTTATCTAAAAATAAATCTATTTCTGTTTATTCATCTCACTTCAAATTAGTGCTGCAAAATGGGATTGTCAAGCTGACAAACTGACCAACGCATATGTGCATCGATAGGGTCTCGCCAAAGAAAAAAAAGCAATACTATTCTGTATCAACCCCCCACAACCCTAGTAACTCTAGTGGATATTTAAGAATGTTTTCATCATTTTCTTTTCAAAGTGTCAAAAAAAAAAATCTGTCAAGCAGCGCAGCAACAGCATTACCTCAGTGTAAAGGTGGCTGAACCACTCCTCCCACACACACGGCCTGATGTCGACAATCCCACGCGACACACACCTCCAACACATGCATCACATCAATATTTGCCTACAAGCAGAACAGCCATTCACCTCCATGAATTTGTGTTAACAAACGAGAGGATTCATCATGAAAAATGCCAAGCTTTAATCCATTGACTAAGGCTTTGTTTTCTTTTCAACTTGGTGGATTGGAGGGGTTGGAACTGCACAACCTGTGGCCTGACAGGACCCAACAATCAACCATGATTTGGCTGGAGGCCACCGCTGCTTTGGCCTGTTCTGTTGCGCTGGCACCTCCCAGGCTGAAGGAGAGCCAAGCAAGCAGCTCTGTGCTCCCGTATGTGTGCGCATGCATGTGTCCTCTGTGTTCTAATTGTGTCGGCTCCGCGCGTCCCACTGAGCATTAGACGCTCGGAGTCATGTGCTGCTTTCTCTATAGGATCAGATGTTCAGCCTCCAGCTGTTCCTCTGTTACTCCACATTTTCTAGGGCCAGCGCAATCTGGTTCTCGCAGCCCAGTGGCTCTCCGCCACCTCAGCCGTCCACGACATTTCAAAGCCTTCACTTATTGGTTCCACCCAATATTTACTCTGAATGTCATGATTTGCTCACGACATGTTTGGTTGAAATGTGACTTGTAATCACATTCAAAAGGGACAACTTTAATGACTGACACGGAACCATCAAGCCAGATGGTGCCATTAACACCGAGAGTATACTTAGTAGCACCCCCCTGGGGTCGGAGTACAATATAATGCTTTTGCTACACTTGTTTAGCACTAAAAAAGCTAATAGTACCCCCTCTAATATTGCTATATCTTTCTTCGATACAAGCTATTGCATCAGTGTGAGCTCAGATTTTGTTCACAAAACAAGAAGAAGAAGAAGAAGAGAAACTGGTGGATAGGCATTGTAAAAATAAAAGAAGACACTACATATTTCATTACAGACACTGTCAATGTTTTTTTTTTCCCTTCGGTTTTACAAGATGAAAATAGAAAAATGTGTAATAGGTGTTCGTATTCATAGTTTGAAATTGCACCAATAGTAGAAAGAAAGTAAGCCACTTGTCACTACCACCCCTAAGCTCATGCACAGCAGCAAGAGCAGCAAATCAATAGAAAGTAATCAAAGTAATATAGAGGCATGATGTTTATGTATGTGTGTATGTGTTATTGTCAACAGGGAAAATAATGGGTTATCTTCTCTGACATTTGTCTGAGTTGAACTAATGAAAAGAGAGACTGTGTGTGGGGAGATGTTTGGGCAGCAAAATAAAATTCTCCCTGGCAGTCGGAATCTTAAATGGTTTTTTTTCCTGCAGAGTGGCATTTTCCTGACTTCCTCCTCACCGTTTGCTTTTCATGTTTGTCACCAGCGATAATGGACTGTTCCCTCAGAGGATAGTGTTTGGGTCTGTTAGTATGGCAGTAAAGAGAGCAGTCTTCTCCCTAAGTTAAACCGCATTTCCAGAAAGTCTCAAATGTGCAATGTGACTGCCTTCCCATTTGATAGTTGTTTTTCAATGGCATATCATTTAAAATGTTCACCCTCGTACGGCGTCAGGAACATGAGCAAATGTGCTGAGCGGCTGATGATGCAGAAAGATGCCTCACCTGTCACTATGAAAATGACAAGTGACATGAGAAAATTGGCTCCGGCGAGCACGGAAAAAAAATATGGAAATACGGAAATAATGTTAAAGTCGCACTGCCTAATTTTGAGCCTGAAGTTTGTTACCACAATCTAAACTGAGTTAGTGTCAGATTCCATGTCACTGTTTAATATGGATTGTGTTTCCGTTGCACGTTGAATGAAGGGAGACTCTGAAGCCTCTACAGTATAAACCAATCAATCCTCCAATACCGATGGTGACAGGAGTAAGACTTGTGCGGTGACTAGCAGCCCATAAATGCGTAGCCTCTATGCTTGTTTACTTGATGTCAATTTAAGTCTCAATTTTAATTCTGTTCACTCCAAGACTCAGTCCCCATTTCAACTCAGCGAGGACTACATCAGTTATTCAGCAGTGTCCACTGAATCTTTGGCTGCGGGCCACTAAAAGGATTAGAAGATATATGGTTAGGGGGAAAACAGTTTATTCAGGGGACAATGCAATATGGATCCGTTCGACCCATTAAGGCTCATTAAAGTGGACAGGCTGCGAATGTTCACTCTCTCAGATGTCAGTTTGGGCCTTTCCTTTTTAAATGACTTTGAAAGATGGCTGTATGTTGTGCCGTCCCTAGAGGTGCTGTGACTAAGTGCTATCAGTTACAGTGTAACGTTGCCTCTAGTATATATGAAACAACATGTGATGTGAAACCCATGTAAATCCAGTCCTGTGGTTTGTCCCAATGTTGATACTTCCCTGAGTACACTTGCATGTAGTACCACTATGTACTTACTTGTGTACAGTATACATTTTGCGTTGTGTTGTCTCAAATCGCGCACATAAAAATCATTTGTGAATCCAATGGTGGTGGCGCAGTGGATATGGCACATGCCTTTGGTGTGAGAGATGGGGGCTTGATTCCCACTACGATACATTAACCAATATGTCCCTGAGCAAGACACTTAAGCCTTAGTTTCTCCAGAGGCGTGTGACCTCTGATATGTATTTGTAAGTCGCTTTGGATAAAAGCGGCTGCTAAGTGAAGACATGTAATCTACAGCCCCGTCTCATGGCAGTTTGTGAAAAGGTGACGTTATTTAATCTATTGATTAATGTACAGGGACACGATTCTCTCGTTTTGTTCGTGGTGGTGAGCACAAATTTTAAAGTAATGTTTTTCAATGGGAAGCACCTTTCGTGATTATGGTAGCGAGTAGTATTGAAAAGCTGAAAATCCTTAAAGGAGGTTGGTTGGGTAACAGGACTTTCACCCCAGAGACCGGGGATTCTGTCCCGCGTGTGACGGTTCCAATCCGAGTTGTTATTTTCCTAACCACAACTGTCCCGTTGTAGCGCGTCCCACGCGTGACATTTCAATTCCCTGTTGTTGCGTCCTCCAGAGAACGCGGATCATGTCCCGGTGGCCGTTGTTCATTTCGTGGTGACCACCACAAAATAAACTCGGATCGATACTAAATACTGCAGTATTGCACCACTAATTGTGTGTATGTGCATGCTGACATTAGCATCAAATTTAAAGCAACAGTGTTTAAATACAGTGTTGGGCAGGTTATTTCCAAAATGTAATACATTATAGATTACTAGTTACTGTCATTTGAGAGAAATTAGTTATATTACAGTATTACTGTCTCTGAATTGTAATGCATTACAATACTTATGCATTACTTTTGAGTTACTTTTACCAAAATAACAGTGGAAGTTTGACTTGGCAGCTAACCACCAGATCAATAACGTCTCCTCTAAAGCTAAATATTACAAATAGATCAGTAAAATGTAAAATAGGAAAGTGAGAGAAAATGAATAAAAAACAATTAAAACAGTTGAAGTACAGCATTGTTGTAAAATGTCTGTTAGAAGCACTGAAATAGGAAATTTATGTTGTTTAGTTTAAAACAGTCTAAAGGTCAATCATAGTGGGATTAAAACTCACTATCTACATTATTTACAGTACTCGATTTGCAGCTGATATGTGAAAAGGTACACAACCTTATTTGTCTAACATTAATTATTTGTACTGTGAACAGTCACAGAAAGTGCTTTTATTTTGAAGTAGCCTACACAGAAGTTGTCTGTTGTGTACTCTTGCTTACTTTGAGATGAACGTGAGACGCTAGATGCAAAACACGTCCGTCTGCTCACTTTCTTGTTTGTAAAACTGTGACATAGTGAACAGGAAATGGTCACAGTGAAAGACAAGCGTTTTTTCTCGTTATTCAAAGCCATTTCACTACAGGCATAGTTCCTCTTCACGACTGATAAAATGCAATGGTAATTATGTGTAGCAAGCCTAAACATTAATTCCTGACATGTTTATATCTGTCAGCAACTCGGACACTGTGCTGTCCCCGCTGACGTACTGTCACCGGTTGGACACAGTTGTTGTCCATACCGTCTCTGGTTCTGATTCTTGGAACAGGGATGGGACACCTTGTTTCAACGCACCGTAATAACTCCTGAAAATAATATCCATATATTCGTCTCTGCGGTCATCTCAACCATCAACTACAGCAACAGGAAATAACAATCACAGCTTTTTAAATGTTACGTTAAAATGCGTTGTTACTCACATTACAGACATTGTAACAAGTATATTACCAAAATTTAATTAGTAATGGGTTATATTACTGCGTTACTTTTGTAATGCGTTACTGCCAGCACTGTTTAAATATGGCCTCATAGAGCTGTGTAATGTTGTGTAGTTTATTCCGTGTCCACAAATTTGTGCCAGAACCCGAAAAAGATCCAGAAAATGTGCAGGACCAAACTGGACCTGTCTATTATTTGAAAGCTGGGACACAGACCTGTGCAGGACGGAGAATTGTCAAACTCATACCTGATCGGACTCCGCAGACACAGACCTGAACGGTCACTGTCCTAACTGTTCCCAGTTCTAACTTCTATATAGTTTCCATTGTATGATTCATTCATTCATTCATTCATGTTTAGTGCTTCCTGTTACCATGTTCAGATCACTTCATTTTCTTGCCTTTGTGTGTATTCCTGTCAGTTTTGATGGTTTAGCCCTGCAGTCACCGGACCTCCTTCTCACCTGTTCCCTACTATTAGTCAATCATTACTTATAGTAGTACTCCTTCTCTTTGGTCAATTTGTCAGTTCATCATCATTTTATTTTAATGCTTGCAGCCTGATTTCCTAAATCCTGCCTGCTATTGCCTGTCTGCCTTTGGGACAAAAGCCTCTGCGCCTTCTGGAATAAATAATTGAATTTGTCCTGCTTCCTACAGAGCTGTTTTTTTGTAATGCATTCACATTTCAGATGTTGAGTCCTGACAGGTAAATTGTGAGACAAAAAACACCTGAAGGCCAATGGTTTGAAAAGTTGTTGTTTTGAGCGGGATTGACAGAACCACAGCAGCACAGACATATGCTGTCAACTTGTGATTAGTCTCCTGATGAGTGTCATTCACAGAGTTATACAGCAGAAGATGAATGGCACACTATTCACAGTGATGTTGCCTTCTAAAAAGAATAATACTCCAGCATTGCCTGCTAACTCTGCTTATCATCCGGGAGAAGAAAAACATGTTTTTTTTTTCCTTCCTATGCTGGCTTTATTTTCCATTAATTCATTTTATATCTATGGTTTCAGATTCCTGCTAAATTTCATTTCAGTTTTACACTAGGTTACCAGCGCTCAACAGATTCAAGCTTCAAGATCAAGATTCAAGACTCAAGGGGCAAAATAAACACAACACACTGACTACAATTACTGAACTAAATGTCCACTGAAAAAATATTTCTGATACATAATCTTCCTGTAGGAAATCCCTATTTAAACTAGAAGGGTATGTTGACTATAAATGTCAGTGGACCAACGGATAATTTGAGTGAGCCAAAATGATTTCCTTTGGCATAACTCATTTTTATTGGTGAGCAATTCATTTCCATTAGTGTGTAATTAATAATTTAGATAATATATTAATTCCAAAATGTCTGGAATAACATAATATAAATACATATTATGTTTTTCTTTTAAAATATTATAATTGATTGCAACCATAGTGTTAGAATAGGCTAAAGTTATAGTAATTCAATCTGAGCCCATTAGGCTGAATGAACACATTTCACTTCAATATTCGCATAATTGGGCCATATGGCAACAAATAAATTTTAGCCTTTTACAGAAAAAAATAGCATTTTAACTGGTTTAAATGATGAAAAATTGAAGTTTACTTACCCCTGATAACAGTTGATATTTTTTTTTCAAAGAAATGCTTCTAAAACTTAGAAAAACAACCACATTTCGGCTGATCCTGGAGCACGATCTTCAGTGTGGCACATGTCCGTAAAAGGGGCGGGGAAACAGGATTTCCTGGTTGTGTGAAGTCATCAAATTAATACCACTTCAAAATAAAAGACCCATTTACACAATTAAACATAAAAAGAATGCATTTTATGTGGTTTACTGTGAAAAACACTAAGAAAAATAATTTGTTGCCATATGGCAACACCATGCAATAGAGGGTTAAGGGCAGCCCTGTCTAGAAAATGTAATGTAAAAGACTGTATGGAATGTGGGAAAAACTCCTAGTCATAGAACATATCCAATCTTTCATCTAGTACAGGCTTTGATATTCAAATGATGCTCACACACTGTCCTCTAGTCTATGCCCTTCAACAGCCAAACCATATCGGCAAGAAAATCGTCAACGTATGCCGACCATACAATAGAAGACTTTGGACAGACTTTAAAAAGTCTTACACCATCTCACATGCAAAGACAATCATCTCACATACTGTTAAAGACAAGTCATAATATGTAAAGACTGGAGATCTGGCAGGCTCACACATTGCAAGACCACAACCTAGATTTGTTTTGAAAAATTTAGCCAAGTAAATTAGCTAGCGCTAACGTTAGCTGGTGACTTAACCCTTGTGTTGTCTTCCTGTCGAAATTGAAAATCAACACTTTTGTTGAGGCTTTTTAATCAATGTTTTTAACTTTTTATTACGTTTTTGTCCCATTTTTGACGTTTTCAACACTACGTAACACTAACTTATTAACTTTAGTTTTACAGTTAT
>NC_045745.1:1756595-1758458 GCF_008692095.1 Etheostoma spectabile | reverse complement strand
GGTCAATAAACCTCATTTATAGGAAATTATACTTAATGTTTGAGTTAGAAAAGCAGAAGTTAGCAATTATTTTGACTAAAATTAAAGGAATGGATGTTGATGGACTGGAATATATCAACTTTTACTCAATACTATTTCAAAACCAATTCAGTTGTTTTTTATTCAAAAGCTATGAAATTGAATAAGACGCCCCAAAATTAATGAAAGTAGAGATTTGACATGCCAAAGAACTTTTTGTGGAATCAATCATATTATTTTGGGGAATTAAGAAGAACATTGATATAGGAAAACGGGTCAATTTGACCCGAGGACAACATGAAGGTTAAGGGAAAGTCCGAGTTTATCTGCAAATAAAAAAAAACATTGGATGACGTGCTTCAGAAGGGTTGAAAATTGGCAGCTTTGCCTCTTTAGCGCTTAGCTTAGCGTGGCGCCATAGCAATCATAAACAAAACTGGCTCTAGCTTTTTGCTGCTTCCTGTTTGATGTTGGCGGGAGCGCACCCAATGGTTGTTGTATATTGTCAGTTTATTTAACTTCATTACCAAAACCTAAAAGTTACAATAATATCAAACACATTTGATTTTGTCGGAACGTCAAGATGGGAACAACACTGACTGAGACTGAGTTTAATGACCACATTACACCAAACTACTGCGACGACGGGAGCCCCCCCCTTACTCCGGCAAGACTCGCAGGATTTCATTCCAATATTGGAAACATGTGTGCGCCAGTGGAGTAGCTTGCAAAGTCATTTGGTGTGAGGTCAGCATTATGGGAGCATGGCAGACACCCAGAGTTGAGTCACATCATTGGTTGAGAATGTGACTACACATTAGAGTGAGTGGTCGAGCCTGTTCAGACTTTGTGAAGAGAACAATAAATGAGATAGAGGACAGGCCTTCGATTGTCTCCTCACTTCAACTTTGAACCAATTAATGCTTTACAGGAATGGCAATTGACAGCGATGTATAACCCTGATAAAAGCCCACATAAGACATACAAAGCACAGTATGAACTGAACTCCCTTATTCAATTTTGAGCATTTTGACCCTGTTATGGGTGCTGAATGAAAGAAAAGTGAATGACTTGGTTTAGCACATGTGAGGGCTGCACCATAATGGCAGACATGGTAATCGAGATCACGCTAATTTACCATGATTATTTCTTGATTTTAGAGATAATATTTTTTTGTGTTGCACTTTCACATGTAATTAAACAGAGCTCTGCTTTCACTTCCATGTTGTTCTGCATTACTGCTTTTTTTTGCATCATCTAAAGATATTAAATGAAATATTCTTCACCTGAATTCAGTGCATCTCCTCGATGCAAAATGCGACTTAAATGGGACCAAAACTTTTTACCCAAAATGAAATCAACAGAGCATTGCTTTCGCTTCATTGTACATTAACCAACATTTGCATCAAAATAAGATTTATCTTACTTGTCGCTAAATTGGACTTTTTTTTTGCAACTACGATTTAACCCACTCAAATGTAAGCCAAAGGAAGTGCATCCTAAAAACAAAACCTTACAACCTTAAATGAAAATGTTACCTTTGAATTAAAACAGGCCAGTAGCACAAAGACCATGAACATACATCATTGGTTTTGACACACTAACGCTGATATCCTTCCCTTGGTTTGCAATACACTGCCGGAAAAACCAAGATTGATTTGATATTCAGCAGAAGTAGTATCTATAAGCAAATAATTGATTTTAAACAGCAATATCGCAGTCCACCTGTTATGTCCGTTCGGGACAAATTGATCTGTTTTTCGTTTGGTAATGCCTTAACCTGTGTTCGTTTGTAGTTTGGTCTGAAATGCGGAGTTCCGATTTTCTGAAAGTAAAGTAGGCAGC
>NC_045745.1:1737959-1756584 GCF_008692095.1 Etheostoma spectabile | reverse complement strand
GCTCGTCCAGTGTCCTTATTAAACATAACACCACCATGTTCATGTAATTGTGAAAAAAAAATTGTGATCCTGATAAATATTCGATTAATTGTGCAGCCCTCCACACACTACAGAGGAAGGACGTTGTTATCAACGGAGTACTCAACTGCAACTAAATATAACTTGGGAAAAAAACTTAACATAACAATGTGTCTCATATGGCATTTCCTCAGAAGTATGTTGCGTGCTTATGAACAGCAACCAAGATGACAGCAGCTACCTCCGCAAAGGCCAGCTATCATTTGAAATTTCATAAAGGACAAAGCCTGGATCCTCAGGGAGCAGTCTCGGGGCTGTGTTAGTCCCTCAATCAACAGAGTTCAAGTTGCCCACCAATATCCATAAGAGGCTGGGGAAGCTTGATCTACTCTCCAGGACAATATTATAAGAGCTCAAGAGAACAAAGATGAAAGGAAAAAATAAAAGCACGCCAGCCGGAGTGCTTGAAGAAAATGCTCATGTGTTTGTTCCCTGTGGAGGAAACACTTAAAACTTATGATGGCTCACTTTGCCAAAGAGTCATGTTCTGTATAACAGCCTCTGTGGTGTTGTTCCCTGTTTTCATGGGTTCCTGAGAGAGCAAATGGAAAGAATAAAAAAAAAAAAATACATGTACAACCTTTTATTTAGTGAAGACAGAGTCATTCACAGAGGGACCTTCATTCAACAAAGTTGAAGGTAAATGATCCTCTACAGTCCTTGGAAAGTCCTTACCATTATTTTTCTGGACTCTCCCAAAAAAATGAAAGACACGTTTTTTTTTTATTTTTATGATTTTACCTAGTTTTGTAACCATGATTAATTAAACATCACTTTGTCATTACTTCATCGTGTTTGTGGCCCTTCAAATAAAGTGCTGACCTGGTCCATCTTTAACATTGGTAAATAAAATATGATTATTGGTGGCATAAGCAGCAATCGGTCTTTGTGACCCATCAAAGGAATAAAATGTAAAGCCAATATCCTACGTGGGTGAGTATTGTTCTCAGGAATTAGTGTTTTAGCGCCTTATGTTGCTGTGAATAAAGCAACTTTTAAATTCAACTGCAGTATAGTGTATTATTACACTTTACAATAAGGTACACAAAAAAGTTGGTAGTTACTTTTGAATGGATGAGGAACAAAGGAGGAACGACTGGTTAGTATTAATGATTAGTTACTGAATGACTGGGACTCAAGCACTAATGATAAACTGATAGATTGTGTGTGTATTACTTTATTAGTGAATCATTAGGAAATCTGTCCATTGGAATCATATTAATAAAAAGAATAGTAATGCTACAGGAAGATTCAGTATCTCAGTACTCAGTATCATGCATCACTTTCTTTGTAGGTACACACAATGTGTGTTGCTCACCTTGTGTGTGTATATGTACACAATTCAGCAGTAAGCCAAACTCCATTCAAAGGAACATGGGAGTCAGGATATAGCGTCCAAGCTCCTGGTGATTTATTTGGTGTCACGTCATATACAAAATGAATAGGCATGAAAATGTAAAACATAAACAAAAATATACAATAAGCAAGATGTACTCTATCAAGTATCAAATCAAAGTCAAATCAAATCAATCAAAGTATGGACAATATCATCTGTTTTGTGCAATAACATGGCCTTAAAATTTGTGCTATACTCTGCTGCTATTTATTCATTATTACTGTTCAGCTCCTTCATCATGCAAATACTGTATCCGAAAGTTCCTTTAACTATGTAAATACCGTACATATCCACAGTCGTTATTTTTCCTTATTAATATTCTACTCTTGCAACTGTAACACCATTTTATTTTCTTCGGGGATCAATAAAGTATTTCTGATTTCTGATACACTGTAATATGAACTCTACATAGCTAGTATGCATGAGTTGTATGGTCATTTAAGTACAGTGGGGCTCGAAAGTTTGGGCACCCCAGCTAATTTTTTTTATTTCTGTGCATAAAGAAGCCAAGAAAAGATGTAAAAAATCTCCAAAAGCCCTTAAATGACAGATTAGACATTTGTATAATATGGCTCAACAAGTTAGATTTCATATCCATCATTTTCATAACAAAAATAATGTCCAGACATTGTTCTATGGTCTGTGCTGAACTAGTTCTTACAGACGATGCTTTCGAAGACATGAACAAGGATGGCAGCCGATGAAATGTGAGTCCATTCAGCAAAAATACATACAAAAAACTAAAATGGCCGACTTCCTGTTCTTAAAGGGCCGGTAGGGGGGTTCACTCACCAAACCTGAAGGCAAAACATAATGATTCAGTAATAGTAATTAATGGTTGGGTAATCATTTGTTAAGAAGAAGCAGCTAACTAAGGATCAACCCTTCTTGGGTTTTTAACTTCCACTCAAACCATGGTGGCAGGATTAAAGCATGCCCTGACACAGCATGCAATATCTTTGAAGCCTTCAACAATAACTGTGCTAATATTAAAATATATTATGAGAATCCTCCTTTATCACGTCTATTCTTTTTATTATAGATGGTATGAAAAGAAAGGGAAGAAAAGAAACAAAAACAGTGTAAATGTGTGTAGGTATGTATGCATCTGTGACTATGATGTGGAAATAAGTGAAGCATATGATTTTGAATTTACTAAAGGATAAAAGTAGAGAAATGGGGTCGGACTTGATACGTTTTTTATGAACTTCTTCATACTCCTTTTTGAACGTGGGAATTTTTTGTGTGTGAATAACTTTCAATAATTTTGAAAAATTGTGCTGAGAAGTACATGACCTTAATTATCTGTCAGTTTAATTATATATAGTACATGTATGCATGAATGTATGAATATATATATATATTTTTAATGTTTTTAGGTGTTCAAACAAACTACTACCACAACTATTTAATATGATTCCCATGAACAGATTTCCTAATGATTCATTAATACAATAACACAAACACACACACACACACACACACACACACACACACAGTTTGTTTATCAGTAACTAATCATTAGTGTTTGAGTCTGTCATACAGTAACTAATCATTAACTAATGAGTAGTTCCTTATTCATTCCTCATTCATTTAACTGTAACAACCACTACTTAAAAATAAAACAAAATTAAAATGTAGTGACCTCAGTATCATTTTGCCAACATACTCCTTTAATTCCTAACACATTTAATGTTATGCCACCATTAATCATATCTTATTCATCAATGTTAAAGACTATCCAGGTCAACACTTTTATTTAAAGGGCCACAAACATGATAGTTATCAATGATTGAATTCCTCAGATCATATGCACACTGTATTTTTTTAAAGATGACATAAACATCATCATTATAAATTCAGAAGTCATGACTACCTTAATTCTGAATCAGAATCAGAATCAGAAATACTTTATTGATCCCCGAAGGGAAACTCTGTGTTGCCGTTGCAATATTATAAATATCAGAGTAGAAATGCAAATAAAGAAATAAAGAAATATAAGGAGTGTGGCTATGTACGGTATTTACATAAAGGAATGTTATTATACATGATTTACATAATTAACATAATTGAGGAATTGCAATGGTGAAAAGTAAGATAATTATAATAATAATAATTGTAGTGGTTGAGAATTGCACACGTCAGGCCAGTGTTATTGCACAAAACAGATAATACAGACAATATTGTCCAGTTTCGATGCATTTATTAACGTATTCTTCCTGCAATAAGTCATGCATGAGATATTATTTATCCTTGTACATTACTGATAGTGTATAAAATACATGCATGAAGCCAAGTCATGCATGGTCATTCATGTACCATTATTATAAAGTGTTATTTTAAATGTTGTCAGATATTTTCAACGCCTTTTTTTTTCCAGCATTCATGGCACCTAATTTGTAGTTTAAGTGCAACCCCTTTGGTTATAACATGATGCCATGCACACTGATGATTGCTTGCAATTAGAAGTGTTATTTTTGTCATGACAACGTGTACCTGTGTCAGAGAACCGGGTTTAACGAGTATGAATCTGAAACAGCGTTAGATTGCAAGTGAAATGAAAGTGTAACTGTAACAAATGCAGCTACTTTTGCTACTTTCATGTAAAACTGGGTCAAACTAATTGGCGCCCAATAAAGAATTCACTGGCACAGAGACTCAACAGGGTTTCACGCAACAGAGCTATATCAATCTTGTAATGATTAAAATCTTTTCTGCCTCATGCATATTCATGACCTTTTTTAACTTTAAAAGGGAGGATATGGAGGGACCTCTTTTGTATTTTAAAAGTCGGAATGCTTCTAACAAGGGAATGTCAATGAAAACAATATATGTTATATATTTAAAAGCAATACAAAAAGCAAGACCTTTTTTATATTGCTTTCATTTGCTTTTATATAAAAAAGGAAAGAAAATAATAAGAGGGAAGGTTTTAACCAGTTAGACCCGAGCTAAATGGAAACTGCATTTCATACAATTTAAAGATCCCCTCCATTAAAAAAAATTGCTTTTTTATTTACATCGGTGGGTGCCTGCTTTCTTTCGGTGTTATGCTGTTCACACATGACGCGCCGCGCCACACAGCTTCGCAAACGGCTCGCCATCTGGAACATTCGTTTCACTGTCGACTTTTTCTTCAAAGCCGCGTGTGGATTTTGGCAGAGAAACACTCTGATGATCTATCATCGGCGATACAGAAGACATATTACAGGTAGATCTAATAGAAACGTGATGACATCTTATTCTGATAAATGATGAAATACAAAATGCTAAAATCATCTGCTTGCTTACCCTTTTGATTCCCTGCCCCTTTCCCTGCTGTGTACATGATTTTTTACATGATTTTATACAAGAAATAGCCTCGTCTCACTACTGTTTGTGATTTTATTTGTTGTTTTTTTATCACGTACTTGTTTAATTTCTCAGTTGTGTCAAAAACAGAGAGTGACAGACGAACACGTACGCACACTTTCATGTGTGGAGTGGTGAACGAGATGAATTGCAGGTGTGCTCAGCCAGCCGTACCCCCAGCTGCACCAACGCTGCCAGGGAGAGAAACCAAAAGGGAAGGGGGGGGCGGCGGGGAAGAAACAAAAACAAAACACCAAACATAAAAGCAAACAGTTTTTGCATAACTCTTTGTGGAGAAACTCAGTTTTGTATGTCAACAAGTGTTAGTCGACTAAGAATTAGATGCAAAAGATACAAACTGTGCTGATTTACTGTTGAAGACAAACCTTTCACAATCATCTTTTCTTTTATTTTAACATTTAAATATAACTAAATGAAAATGTTCCCAAACAAAAATTACAAGCCATCAAATGGGGAAACTGATATCTTACACTATTGAATGTCTACAATAAAAAAAACTTCTAAACCCCTCACTTTGGTCTCACTGTCAACAACCCCACCCGGTCTCCATCGCCACACATCCGTAACCTAGGAGTCATCTTTTGAAAACCACATCCACCAAATAACCAGATCTGCCTTCTTTCACCTCAAAAACATTGCCCGTCTCCGCCCATCAATCACCTCCTCTGCTGCTGAAACTTTGACTCACGCCTTTCCAGAAGTGACTCCTGCAACAGCATCCTTCATGGTTCAGCTAAAAAAGCCTTAAATAAACTCCAATGCATCCCAAACTCTGCTGCCCGTCTCCTCACCCACACCCGTTCCGTGATCACATCCCACCCCTCCTTTAGAACCTCCACTGGCTCCCTGATTCCCAACAGTTTAAAGTCCTCTTCCTCACCCCAAAAGCCCCCCATGACCAGGCTCCCCAGGACCAAGCACCATCCCTGGGATGATAGAGCTTTCACCATCGCACCCCCCTCCCTCTGGAACTCCCTACCCATACACATCTGTGACTGTACTGAATTGGACACATTCAAAACACACTTCTTCAGAATAGCTTTCCACACACAATAGTCTTACATTCTCCACTGATAGTTACTGGTTTTATTGTTTTGATTGTTTTTAATGTGCAATATGTGCTGCTTTTACTGTAAAGTGTCTTTGAGTACCATGTAAAGCGCAATATGAAGAAAATGTATTGTAATTATAATTATTATTATACTATAGTCGGTTAGCTAGGCTAATTAACAAGGCTGTTCATAATGATTGTTAGTCTTGGTCAAATCTGAGTTATTGTTTTACAAAAAACTCTAGACTAAAAGTCTTTAGTGTAACAGTGTCCAACTACTTTTGCTGTGTGTTCAGAATAATACAATAATAACAACTATGATGACAAAATTGATTGGGGTGGCAACTAAATCATGGCTGCAGCTGTCGCCATGGTCCTGCTCAACGAGCTCCATATCTTGTTATCTTTATTGTTATTAGAATTTTTTAAAGGAGCTTTATTAAAGTTTGTTACAAATTACAGGTTAAATACAGTTGCCATGGGTACATTAGAGAGCAAAAAAAATCAATAACGAAAAAACAAGAACAGCAAACAATTAACAATTTACAATCATGGGCGTAAAGTGCAAGTAGTGGTCTAAAGTGCTTGTGGTAAAGTGCATGTGCTAAAGTGCATAGAGTATAAAGTGCAAAATATCTAAAGATAAGAATGTCCCAAGGAAGGAGCTGTTTTTTTTCTTCTTCTTCTCAGCTCAGTGAGCACTTGTTTGCAAACTTCATCGCTGGTTATTATTGTCTGTAGTAGGGTCATACAGCACCTAGTTTTCCATAACTTGAAGCATACTATGGATATGATTATCTGTATAATTCCCATATGTTTCTCCAATACACTATTGTCAATACAGTATATTACAGTTTTATGAAATGTTGAATTTTACTCCATACACTTTTAGTTTCTCCCAGACTTCTGTTGCCCTATAACAAATCTATACCAATAATAACAATCTCTAATTGCTAAAATAATACTATAATTGCCACTGATCATACCAAACACTATGATCATTTCCAGTCATATCTGTATCAGTGTCTCTGTGTCCTCTGTATGTCCAAGTTTCTGCCAAAAAGGAAGTTTTTCCTTGCTACTGTCTCTTGGGGGAATTGTTGGTCAATCATAGAGTGTGGTCTAGACCTAAATAGTGTCTGCTGTTATGATTTAATACAATACATTAAATTGAATTGAATTGAAATATTTAAGAGGAAAAAGCAATTGCTTTGCACAGAGGCACCAATCCCTCATATGTGTCCTTTTGGAAGGCAATGACAAACAACCTAGGGGCCAGTTTTTACGGGGCCATGAACAGTTCAGGTCGAACATGCTGACAACACATCCAACACACACATCTATGTGACAGACAGCTGTGAGCTATAATAAACTGCTGCTATGACAATATGATA
The DNA here is from genome assembly GCF_008692095.1 of Etheostoma spectabile. NCBI lineage: Eukaryota > Metazoa > Chordata > Actinopteri > Perciformes > Percidae > Etheostoma > Etheostoma spectabile. Next base: position 1,749,293 of record NC_045745.1, on the reverse strand, counting down.
ATATGATACTCAAACGTGATTGGTTACTCTTCAGTGAGGTCACATTATAGGTTCATCAGCCACGGTGCCGTCTCCCTGGAGCTTCAGATTCAGAATCAGGTTCACCATTTAAAGAAATGTCCCCAACAACACCCCCAAAAATAAGAGGACAAATGCATAAAGTACAACACATTTGATGGACACTTTAATCCCAAAAGAAAGTTTGAGATCAGAGTGGAATCTTTTTTTTTTTTTAGGTTGGCACTTGGTACCGCAGTGTGTGACTATTCTTCAGCACCAGGGATTAAATGTTCAAAAACAAGGAAAAATACCATACGGATTGTGACCCATTTTCAGTGCTGAGGGAGTGCTTTTTTGCCTTTAGTTTAGACAGCAGTGGCTCTGTGGCAGACAGCATCTCAGACACTACTATGAATACAGTATGTCCTAGGGCCCTTGAGGAGTGGAAACCAAGCTCCATTGTGGAAGTGAATTCCCCCCTAAGAGCAATTGCCAGTTTCATTAAAGAAATTATTGTTGGTCTCTTTCAGTCTCCACAGTTAAACTCACAGTTGCAATCAGTAGCTAGAGAAGGACATCAAGACCATAGAGGGATCACTTTGGTACTTTAAGCCAATTACTATGAATCAGACAGGGTTGAGCATTGGGAATATGTCTAGAGATGCTGATTGTTAGCCAGCCAGACCGAAACACAGCGGCAAGTGAAAATAAAGCATATAGTATTAGAGGAAAACATTTTCCCAATATCCTGTTGTATGGCCTGTGTACTTTAGGGAAGTCTCTAAGCAAGTCTTCTTTTCAAATGTATTGGCCAAATGCACTTCGAAAATCACAGCGTGGGAGTTTGGGGTGTTGTTTGGCTGTTAGAGGTGATAAAAGTAGTATGCGGTGGTGTGAGTACAGCATGCTGATGTAGGTGTGTGTGTGTGTGTTTGTGTGTGTGTGTGTGTGTGCGTGCGCAGTTTACAAGGAACCCAAAGGCCTCACGCAAACTCTCTGTTTCACCCCACCACCCACACTAGGCGCAGACGGCTATGAGAAACAAGTGCAAAGCATTTACAAAAAGTGCAGGCGAGTGTTAGTGAAAAGGGAGAGGGTCTGTGAGCAAGACAGAGACGGAGAAGGGAAAAAAACACTGAGGAGGAAGAGAGGGGCACAGTGGGTGTTGCGTCAAGAGACTGCAAACAGCATAAGCGTTCACCTTTTAAAATTCCTTGCAAGATAAAACACCAGCAAGGGGCGAGAAAATGCATCCATTGCTGGAAACCATCATTAGCTTGTGTTTCCCTGGGGAACAGTTAAACTGGTGCACCTTTGTGAGAGCAGATTGCCACCAAGGGGGTTAGCTTCTCCTCTCTGAGCCATTTTGATGCTACCAAGCCATCACCCGCCATTAGCATCCCATTGACTGCCATTCATTTCGGTGCCACTTTGACAGTGAATGACTTTACATCTGAAGTGCCTAAAGACTTTATTTGTCCATTGTTCATTTGAAATCCATAAAATAATGTTTTCTCATTACAAACAATAACAGAAGTTTGAAATCATTTCAAAAATGTTTTAGCTATCTATGATTGTTTGATTGCTAACGTTAGCTCAAAAAGCCATTCCAGTAACAGCCTTTGTTGTGTTTGACTGCTAGCTTGTTGATACGCTTGTGGCTAACTTGTAGCTAAGCTACATTTCTAGCTTTTTGCTAGGCTAGAAATGTAGCTTAGCTACAAGCTGTATCTAGCTAAGTCATTTCTAGCTTGTAGCTAAGCTACATTTCTAGCTTTTAGCTATGCTAGAAATGCATCTTAGCTACAAGCTGTATCTAGCTAAGTCATTTCTAGCTTGTACCTAAGCTAGCAGTCATTTAGTTCAAAACGCCATTCCACTGACAACCTTTGTTTTGTTTGATGCTAGCTTGTAGCCAGCAGTGAAGCAACTTTGTTAAGTAGTTCCATTTTTACTGTATTGACAATGCAGAAGTCTCTCATTAGCATCGTCTAGGCTACTTGTAGCAAAGTGACACATGCGCAACGCACATCTGCTCTCGACTCACATCAGCTAGTGACACAGGTGGTGAAATGTTTGGGGAAAAGTAATTCACAGAAATCCCTTCATGGAAGAGGAGATGTGCATTCAGACACTTTCAGCTCATCGTTTCAGAAAACTGGAGACGCAACTGTCAGGGAGATGGACATTGTTTGTGCAAAATTATTGCTAGTTAAGTGTGATTTGTGTTAAGATACATTTTATAATTATATTTGGGAAACAATGATTGATGGAAATCTAAAGGACAATTGTTTCTTTTCATATTGTTTTGGAAAAGTAAAGTTTTCAGTTCATGCAGTATATGAATACCTTATTTTTTCGTAAACCTTGAGTCTATCTGTGTTTGTCTGATTTAGCTGGGTGAAGTTTTTCATTAGACTAAGTTAATTATAATTGCTATTCATGATGTGGTTACAGTGACTACAATGGAATGATACATTTAATTTGAAAATGTCCTTACTTAAAGTAATGCTTATATCTTTTGGTGTTTTGCCTTTAAAGGTTATAAACCTAACTACAATCTACTGCTATTAGAAATTAGTCTACTGCGTGTACCTAAAAACTGAAATCCATCTGAAATAAACTAAACTGGAATTAACTAAAGGAGAAGTCAGAAGATATCTGAGTTATCCCTTGCAACCTTAAGTCCTTGAAAAGGCCTTTTTCAAGTTTGGGCAAAGAGCCGAAGTGTGAACCATAGGTAACTTGACAGAGGGCTAAAGGAAAGATTAGTGCATCAAGCAGCTCCCAATTTGCTCTTAGTGGTGTCTTATCAAGAACATTTTGCCGCTAAAAGCAACCAGAAAGCCTCAGACAGGTGCAGACTGTTCCGAGTGAATGGCTCCTGCTCTCCTGTCCTCAATCATTAATCACAAAAAGTCATTTCCCCTTGAAGCCAAATCATTAATAACACATAGAATGTGGACATTTGTACTCACACCTGTTTCCCTTTGCTAGAGCGGTAGAGGGGAGGGATTTGTTTGCACCGTCTTATCTTGTGACTGAGGGTTAGGAGGAATAATGTTTCCTAATTAATTGCCATATATCAACATAATGAGCTGTTGAAATACCTGTGCTGTTGAGGTTTTTTTCTGAAGGGAAGGGGGGATTATCTGGTTATTTGAAGACCTTTTCAATGAGATGTTAAGCATTGCCTGCTTGGCAGTTTCACATATTAACAATGAAAGTCAATAGACATTGCTGTACTGTCATACATGAAACCCGTCACCAAACTTTAAAAGAAGTAAAACAATGTGTGCATTATACTACCTTTCTCTTGCATTTGGTGTGTGAAAAAACAACACTCAGAACTACATTTTAAACAAACTATTATTTTCATCTTGGATAACTTGGAAAACTGACGGCCATTTCGCTGCACAGGGTTGCTAGGGACGTGTTTCTTATTCATATTTTTATTCAGAGTAGTGACCTGCCAATATATTTAATAATCCTCCATTGTGAAATCTCCCAGCAATGACATGCAAACAGAATCACAGGAGGTTTTCTCCCCAGCTTACTGGACTGTAAGCATCTGAGAAGGAAGAAAAGCCAGGAAGAGAGAACTCATAATATATAGGCACGAAGGACACAGGGTGCTTCATGAAACCGAAATCAAGAGGTGTTGTTCTGCATACTCCTAAAAATGTGAGAAAAGGATACCCTGCCCTTTGCGACCTGCGTTCCCCTCTACAACCGCTCCGCTCACTTCACTAATGCCATGCCTCTCTCTGGCGAGGCATGCACAGTCAAAGGGGATAATATATCACCACAGCATGCATCAATGATTCTTAATTTTATGGTTTTAAAACAACATACAACACATACAGTTTGCAACATAACCCACCCCCCGCCCCAAAAAGATGACACAATAACAAAGATATTCAAGACCATTAAACCAAAATACACACAAACCATAAACCAAATGAACATATTGCAATGTCCCTGAATAAGCAGCCGTTAAGACATTATAGAGAGTTTACTGTAGTTTTATTACTCAGGTAACCAACACCAAAACAAAGAAACAATTTTCATTTTCAATTGTCAACTGATGTTACCTAGACATTACTAGCCACTTGCTAGCTCGATCTCTGTCAAAACTGAACCCCTTTCTTCCTGCAGGACATAACAAAAGCCACCTCCCCCTTTTTCAAATGCCGCCACCCTAGCCATCTCACAAGCCCACTCCTGGATTGATGGCACCCCTTCAGTCTTCCATCCTTTTAAAATAATCTGCGTGGCTATCATTAAAACACTCTGGACCCAGTTCCTTATGTGCTTATCCATCTAGGATACAGGATTGATCCACCTCCTGGAACAAATAATATTGGGCTGAATGGAGCCTGGGTCCCTGCAATCAGACATACAGTAGGTTATCATGGTGTTGTACTTTTTAAAAGCTTTTGTCAGAAAAAAAGTACTTTCTTTAATCCTAGGAGGGATCAGCTAATGCTCTCTTTCTCACACTCAGGCAAACGTCAAATCGTTGCATGCAAACCTATTGATGAGAGAACAAAAGTTCATTTTACAATGAACTAAATAAATTTCCATTATCATTTCGTCATCTAATATCATTGACATTCAGCTTTTAACCTTCGCAGTAATTGACTTTTTAGTCATTCATAAACGTTCCAAAGCAGACAGTTTCTAATCTTTAGAAGACATAATGGAAACATCAAGAGACTTTAACCCCTCGTCTAGACCACAAATGTCAAGTCATCTTCGCGCATTATAAAGGAAAGTGCATTAGGAAGTTAATTCTAGATGTTAGGAAGGCATGTATTAGAATTGCAGTCTTCAATTGATCTGGTGTTGATAAAAAAGCGGAGTGGTTGGATTTCATGAAGGTGGAAGAAGACAGTTTGTGGTCTATATTGAGGTCGGGCTCAAATGTAAGAAATGGATTGAATACTGTTAACACATTCTTAACTTTGTGGGTAAGAGATACTAAAGCCAACAAGGTTAATGGAAGGATCTGTAAAAAAGCAATGTGAAATTAGCTGGACCAACAATCTATGTTCAGATGCAGGAAGTTATTACACATCCAATGATGTACTTATGATCACATGATGAGTGATTGACTTACAGGAAGATAGATTTGTGTAGCATCATTAGTAATAAATAGTAAAATAGTAAGATAATAGTAAAGGTTGCCAAGGGAAACACCCACCCAGCAGCTTGAAGCTTAGATGCTTTTTTCACATAAATAATGTTCTCTTTTGAAAATTGTAAAGAAAAAAATAAAGAATAAAAATAGCTGTGGTTTTATCATAGCTCATATTTTCAAATTTTTTATGAGAATAATTTTAATTTTACGTTACAGGTATTCTAAGCAGCATTTTCCTGAAAGGCAATGTTCGACTAACACAAAAATAATCCCTCTTATGCTTCTCTTACATAGAAGTGTGTGTTGGTGTCTGTATCTGCAGAGACCCACCAACCGACAACGTGTACAAAGAACACCTTTAAGTTTAACTTGAGGGCATTTTAACATATCTTTTTGAATTCCCCTTTTAAGTGTTTTTGCACATCACCTGATCCCCATGTGTTTCATATCAAAATCATATCAGAACTAACTCGGCTTTCTGCATAGTGGCGCCTGAAATTGTTCCAGAGCAGTGTATAAAGAGATAATTTGGCCCTAAAGCAGAAATATTTCTCAAATCTCCTGTGAAAACATACCTACACTCATTAGTTTTGGTGCTTGAAATGAGTTTACCACAGTCTTGGGTTCACAAATAGCATGATTTATGAATAAAACGGTAAACAGATGACATTTTGTAATATTGCGCCGGTGCGTCTTTTGTCCTCAGAGGGTTAAACTAACATATTTAATATGTTGTTCTCGAGCAAGAATTTGGTGAGGCAGTGGTGAGGAAAAACTTCCTTTTTACAGAAGGAAACCCCAGACAGACCATTGGCTATTGGTGGGCGGCCATCTTGAGGTTAAAGTGATATCCTTCCAATTTAATTACCAAGTCCTCCTATTCGTTCATCCACATTGGTCAGAAGTTCCCACCCTCTAGTACGACCCATAGGAGCGTTTTATGAATTAGCGGCCATAGGAACAAGAGCGTTTTCCGTCCTCATACCTAAAGGTAACAGTCTGGGTTTTACACAATGTGGTTAACAATGTAAAATGGTCACAGTTAGTTTGGTTTAAGCAACAAAACTACTTAGTTAAGTTTAAAAAAAAAGATGTGTGATTTGATTTTCAAATCAATACATTGTCATGTTACTTCCATGCGAACAGACGTGACATAATTAAGCATGTGACAGAGAATGTGACGTAGTTCTGTTTGCGCCGTAAAGTTAAAACGATTTGCCATTTGCTTTTATTTTCAAACAGGACCTGCACCCCAGTCTCCTTGGTGCATTTTCTTTCACCTTTCCACCACTTTTTTAGTGCTATCACTGCATTACATGACTTCCTGCATTGTTTCTGTAGAGCTCAACATTGACTGCCCACTTTTTTTGACAGCTCCGGTTCCGGAAGTGTTTTTCCCCATTCAATTGTTCCATTGCCATTTCAAAAATTGCTCAAAAGGTTTTACAGAACCAAGGTCTGGGACCATGCCAACTAGCTAAGAGAAGAATCATGACCATGAAACATTTGATTCAGCACAATAAAACAGTCTGAAAGTGGCAAGAAAGACAATGGTACAAGACTGGGTACAGAAACTACTATAGACTTCAATGGTAGAAGCTCTCTTCTTAAAGCAAGATTAGTTTCATATTACTTATATATATAATTATATAATATATATATCATATTATATACAACTTTTAGCTTCTACAGGAGCAGAAACTTTAGTGTTACAACCACGTAGCTGGTGGTCCCACAGGGTCTCATGTTCGTGAAATAGTCACTTATATAATCAATTGATTAATGTACATGACACATTTATTTTTTGTAATGGGAAGCATCTATATGGAAGATGGGTTTAGGAAGAACAGGGAAAGGACACGTCACACGCTGGGACACGATCCCCGTTCTCTGGGGGACGCGCATCAACATGGGCCGGCTGTGTTTAGGAAAAGAACAAAGGAGACATAAAACGTCACACGCGGGAGACGGGCGCGGTCTCTGGGGGACGCGGGACAACCATGGGATGGTTGTGTTTAGGAAATGAACAACAGGGAAAGGACATGTCACACGGCGGGACACAATCTGCGGACTCGGGGGACGCGTGACAACAACGAGACTGTTGTGTTTAGGGATAAGAGCAACGGGGAAATGAAACGCCACACGCGGGACACGATCCCCGGGCTTCAGGGGGAAATTCCTTTGTCAGGTCAGGTCATTTTGACTGATAATATAAGTCCTTATGGAGAAAATCACTGGGACACTGTTGAACTATATATGGCTTGTAATTGATGCTTTAAAAAACAAACAACCTACGAGGTTGTTTTTTGGGGAGAACAGTCTCAATTTAACCCTCCTGTTGTCCTCCCGGGTCAAAAAGATTAACACTTTTTCTTTTTTTTACCCTTTTTTCTACATTTGACATTTTCAATGCATTATTTTAATTTTTTAATTTCACTAACAGCACCTTACTACCACTAGTTTTACACTACTTTTTGGAATCCATGGTCAATAACCCTGATTTGAATAGAATTATACGTACCATTTGAGTTAATTAAGCAGCAATTATGAATTATTTTGACTAATATTTAAGATCAGAGGAATGTATGTTGAGTAGATGAGTTTGGTCAAGATGCTGACTTGAAACCATTTCAATTTTCACCCGAAATTCAATGAAAGTAATTAATTGTATTTGCAAAAATCCAAGAATCCATCCTTTTTTTGTGGTAATTTGGTTAATAAGAATGTCATGTTTCTGATATAGACATTTTTAAAGGGGTTAAATTTGACCCAAGGACAACAGGAGGGTTAACACAACATTTGAGAAAGCGAGAACCAGAATGTCACCATGATGTTGTTACCCTCACCTGTTATTACCCTTACCTGTTACCCTTGATGTCATCAGGGCTATCTCAGAATGGGTTTAAGACTTCACAGATGTACGTGGTTGTATGGAAGTACAATATTACATGCTGGAGTAATCTTTAACACATGTGACAAAGTACAGGACAAAGTATTAGTTGTATTGCTTGTTTTTCACCCTTTACTCTTATGTGGGGGAAAAAAACTCCGGCTGTGATGCCTGAATCTTTGCTGCCAGGCATCCTGCTGGCCGGTGTGCAGGAGTTGGATGGTGAGTTGGGTGGCCTCCGTGCCCACATCATTTCCCAGCGGGATGCCAGGTGCAGTGTTGTCCTTTGTTTCGCCAAGACTTGTCTTGATTCTGGACTGCAGGACAACACCGTTCAACCGGGTTGAATTGTTTCCTGCGTGTCGATCTGACGGCCCCATTCTGCTTTAAGATGACAAATAATGCCCAAGTTAAAGGAGCTGACGGGATTACATTTCACTGGAATTGTACGATGTCAGAAACAAATAACATTGTTTCATTGACAAACAGAGCTGTTATTAAAATGTAGTAACCAATGAAGTTAGAAAGTTAGGTAGACTTGCAAAGTTCTGAAACTAGATAATTTGCCAGGACATATGGTTAGGACATATTGTTCCGGTGATTGACGACAGCTTGCCTATCTGGTTGCAGAAGGCACGGTTGAACAGTTAGAAGACTTTAGCCACACCTTAGAGGAACTTTAACCGGTCCCAGATGCAGAAGCAGGTGTTTTTAACAGATCTAATCAATAATGCAGCAGTTCCTTGGAGGACCTTCTACAAGCCCAGCTGTAAGATGTCTCTTACTGTTTGCTAGTAAATATAAGTTTAGGGGAAAAATTGCATACTACCTCAACATGCTAATCGAGTCTTTGAACTTCTTTTGTTTGAAATTCTCTACTTCACAGTACACACAGCAGCTCACCTATGAATCTATGTACTATAAAGACCTCTGATGATTGGGCTTTTTTTCCCAGCCTGATTTACAGCACTTGTACTTCATAACCTCAGCTCCGAAAGGCTTTGAATTCACTCAGTGGTTTTAATTTGAAAGGGCCTGATGAGGGAAAACACCTATTGATTGATCATTGTTCTCAGGAAAGGTCATGCATTTGAAATGAATGAGGCAAACGAGGGGGGTGAAATGGGAGACCGCTCAGCAATTAAATTATGATGCAGCGGGAGGCGGGTTGGGGAGGCTTCAAGTGGAATAAACAGCACATTCAGGCGAGTTAATGTGACCTATCATCACAGGCGCAGAGGAAGAAAAAGAAAAAATGATTCTGCTGTCAGAGGAGCGGTGTGGAGTGAGGAAGGGAGGGCGGCATGACTCCGGGCTTCTGTTGTGCCTCACTTAATAACACAGATAGAGGAAAGAGACAAACAAATGCACACGGAGCACATAGAATCAACAAAAGCATGCATGCAAAGGTACACAAAGAGGCGCACTGGGGCCTAACAGCGACTCACAATTTGTACAGAGGGCCGACACAAGGCGCAAGTTATTGGATGTGTCAAGAAAGCTAAACATGGGAAAGAGTGGATAGCTAGGAAAGGATATTATGGTTGTTGCCGAGCAGAGGCAACATGGCAACCTTCTGTTCAAATGTCAAAAAGGTTGCTCTTTTAAAATATGGTATTCTCTATATAATGAAGGACGTACCGTAGCCACTCATAAATATGGTAATGATAGCACTCATTAGGCTGCCTCATGTCAGTCAGACATGCATTCACAGGTAAATCATTCCAGCACTGTGTGAGCCAGGTGGCCTGTAAATCTAAACCCGTCTTTCCTATTTATCAGAGCACAGGGGTTTGTAAAATGTCCACATATTGCACATTTATTATATACGTGATCTCAATGACACTGAAACTGTGAATTTAATTTTCTTCTCCAATGTATGTGCACTTTAGACGTGAGGACCTGTAGAGGTCTGTGGAATGCTGAGTCATATGCAATACATTTCTCCCATAAGATGTGCAGTAATATGGTTTAGTTTCACACTTAGCACTGCTAGATGTAGAAAAAAAATTGCAAAGCTCATTTACATTGCCGTGCAAGTTTATGGAGTGTATTTATGGAGTCTTCTGGGGTTCTTGTTTTTGTTTCTTTGTTCATAATTTATTTTATTAACGTTTAAACAACCTGCATACTAGCAAAGTGAGGCATTTTTTTCATAATTAAGCTGTCATCTTGCCGTAATTAGGGCATTGTGAAATAAAGTGTAACCATTTTCAATATATAATTTGTTATGCTCTGCTGAGGAAGCAAAATTTTTATCGCCATATATCAAATTAGAGTGTCCTCATTCTGTCAAGATGTAAGAAACTGAGCCAAGAAAGTGGAAGTACTTTCTTTTGCTCATGAGGAATGTGGGTCACAAGCATGTGAGAGCCCATCCACATGACTGGATTGAACCCCGCATTATCAATCTCACACATTTATTCACGTGAGACACCTGTATGTGCAATTTACAATTTCTTGCCAAAATGGCCGCCATGCTGACTTTTATCCCTAAATTCCACCAGATTCCGCCAGCAATCGCAGCCACTCACGATAATGCTTGTGATTCCACCAGCTAAACCCCGGCACAACCCAAACGCGGCTCTCCGCTCTGATGTGCTAAATATTTAAGCCATTCTCATTCCCATCTCGACAAATAGTGACGCTTGGGCAGCGTCCATCAGCATCACATACCGACACATGTAACCCCCCCCCCTTTAACGCCTGTATGGAACACATCTGGCAGAGATGTAAGATGATGTCGTATGAAGTGAGACAACAGCAGAGAGTTGTATGAAAGACTGAAAATCTGCGTAAGGAGGGTGGTTGGGGAGATGGATGGGTCAAACAACACAGGATTTTCACCTGCATGTAATAATAATAATAATAATAATAATAATACATTTATTTATAGAGCACTTTCCATCAAAGTGCTTTACAGCAAGAATACACTTTAAATGCAAACAGTACAAAATTTAAAACGAGACAGTAAAAAGTAAATAACACTAAAGAAATACATCAAAGATAAATTATCAATTACGACTCATACGCAGCGGTGAATAAAGTAAGCTTTGATTTAAAGACACCCCAATTGAACATGCCAATCTGATATCTACTGGAAGACTGTTCCATAATGTTGGCGCACAAAATGAGAAGGCTCGCTCCCCAACCGTTTTCTTTCTGACCTTTGGTACAGTCAGCAATCCTGACCCGTAGGAGAGCAGCAACCGAGAAGGCACATAAGAGTTTAACAGATCAGACAGATATACTGGTGCAAGGCCATTCACTATTTCATAAGTTAAAAGTAAGACCTTAAAAT
>NC_045745.1:1736750-1737949 GCF_008692095.1 Etheostoma spectabile | reverse complement strand
CTCTAACCTGGATAGGGAGCCAGTGAAGTGAAGCCAACACAGGAGTTATGTGTATGTATTTCGATGATCCAGTAAGAATACGTGCCGCAGCATTCTGGACCATCTGTAGACCTCGCAGACTTTTCTTAGGCAGCCCCGAGAACAGTACATTACAATAATCTAGTCTAGATGTAACAAAGGCATGAATAAGGGCCTCGGCATCTTTAAGGGACAATACTGATCTGATCTTTGCAATTCTTCGGAGATGAAAGAAGGCGACTTTTGTCACCTCCTTAATATGCAAGTCAAATGAAAGTAACCCCATCCGCCATCTTTTCCTAAACTTAACTGTCCCATTCTTATGCCGCGTGTCAGTTAAAAGTACGCCCTGACGCAGAGCGTCAAAAACTGACGCCAAGAGTCCCGACCACTTTATGCGTCAATAAAAAACGCCAAGGGCACCTGACCAAGCCTCGCTATTTGACACGATGGGAGTGAGAATGTGTTGGCAGATTTTTGATCCATGTCGTTCATAACTGGACCAAATTGAAGAAACCACTTCAATATGTAGACTACTTACTTTAATGGTAGAAGCACAAATATCCAGGAAAAATTACAACAAAATCTGCTAGTCCGGCTGTTAAAACGCTTCTGACACGCTCCCAATGTCGTATGACGCATGGTGGAACAAAAAAATACGTCTTGTAGTGTATAAGGACATCCTTCCACCATGACTTGTCCCAGTTCTCACCAGTAAATGGTTATTTATACAGACAGTTGCATGTGAAAAGTAGGAAGCTCTTGATGAAACATATGAGTATGGTAATGATCTTTGTTGGGCTCATCTGTTTTAAAGTAAATTCACGCACGTAGATCTGAAGATGTCTCTCCGTGGTGAATAAACTCAACAAACCCTCATCGCCGCTGTCTTTCTGAGGAGTAGATGGAAGTCAGAACCATGTCAGACTTGTGATAGAGATCAATGTCATACTGTCACTGTGATGATGCTGATTAATCTCCTCTGACATGATGAAAACTGGGAGGGAAAGGATGAAAGCGGTGTCTGGTGGCTTTTCTTTTCAAATTACTGACAATAAAAGCAGGAAGACGACATGCATTAATTACACCACTGGATATTTTACAGTTAAATTATGACTTGACTAAAAGATAAATGAGCATTTCCTTCCTCCTGTATCTGGGTTTAGACAGATAACGTAACT
>NC_045745.1:1733670-1736740 GCF_008692095.1 Etheostoma spectabile | reverse complement strand
TTACCTGAGCTATAGTCCATACTTAATTTATTTCATTACTGCATGCTTTTTTAGGGGCACAGTAAGTAAGTATTACCCTGTCACGCATGATGTAACAGTGACATATCAGCACAAAACAGTGCTGATATACAGACTTCTGTGATTATTTATTTAAGTACAACCCTGTCTCCAGATATTACAACAGCAAATATGTTTCAGAGAAAGCTAATGGCGCCCAGATTATGTGAACCTCATTAAAAGATGTTTATAATCAACATTTCTGCCAAGTCGCAAAATGTTCATACCTACAGTATATCTGCAGAAGCAGACCGTCCTCACCCGGAAACCGACCGTATAGGCCGATTGTGCCAGCAGTTCATAACGACCCATATTTATGTTTGTTGTTAGCGGCGATCACTCAGGGCAGTAGTAATAATCACGGGAGCAAAGGAGGAAGTGATGTGACAAGTTATAAGAGCCCCCACTTCCACAGATCTTTTCTTTTTGAAAGAAATAGATTTGTAAGAAACATAAAAAAACATTACAGCTGGTTTAAAATAGATGGATGTGACAGAACATACACAAGTGAGTGAGACAAGATTTACATGACAAAGACTGGGGGCATAAGGTAATGGTGAAAAACATCTTGTTTTGTGTGTGTATGTGTGTGTGTGTGTGTATGTGTGTGTGTCTGTGTTTGTGTGTGTGTGTGAGGCTGATGGAGATGTCCTTTTACAGAAAGAAAAACATATGAATAATACAGAAAACAGATTTCAAAGAAACCAGTGGTTGAGTCAATATTGTCAGAACTTCTAAAATATTGTTCATAATGAGAATGGACTTGGAAAAAAGAAAAAAATCCCGCACTCGGCTCTTGCTCTCTGACATAATGAAAACATGTCATGATGAAAACTGGGAGTGCATCACCATTTACTAAAGAGTATTATTAATATTAATACATTAGTGTTATTTATACTTTTAATGAACTTTTCTTTAATAAATGATGATGCTATAACCAAGATCAGACTGCATGATTTTGCAAGGCAATAGTCCTTAGTTATAGGAATAGTAATATGATGCTAAAAGGAGACGATCAAGCCTTTAGCGTCAATAACAACGACAAAGGCACCTAACCAAGCATCCGGATTTTACGGGATGGGACGGGGAATGTGTTGGCCTTTAGCACCATCCCTCAATAAGAGGGGCATGAGCCGGCTGTTGTTGCTTGAAGCCAAACATAGGCGAGCTAAGATGTGAACCCAGGTCTCAAAACGTAGCATCTCCTTACCCATAGCCATAGCCACTGAACATAAGCCAGACAGCAATTCCATTTCCCTGTAATTCGGTTTGGCAAGACAATTTTAGGAGACGTAGTCCGCAAATACTATAGATTTTAAAAAACTATTTTAATAACAAAAATATACATCACAGAGCAAAATCACTCACCTTACAGTTCGCGACATTGCCATGGTTACCCCAAGATCAGCTGTGAGTAAATGAATACATGCGAGCCCATGACTTTTGTCTTTTTTTGCATCTGAAATTATACTTGTTCTGATTTTGGTTTGATTGAAGCATGCAATGTGTCTTAAGAGCAATTAGCAATTTTCCACAGAGAGGCTTTTGCTCAATTATATGCCAGCGCTCTATCAAGAAAAAAAGGGAATCCACTGACAAAGTGGTTTATTGTGTGTCTTAATGTAGGATTTCTGTCACTGCTCAGCTGGAGCCTTTTCATGACGGACCCTGTGACAGGTATTGTTATTCTAACCCTACAGGGATGACAGACCATCCGTAGACAGGTGAGGCATTCTACATGCTAAGTGGCTGTCACACGTTGGACTGCCAGAGAACAGAATGATGACACTCACTTATCTACGTAGGTGGACGTGGCTGTCTGAAGAGGCTCAGAGGCTAAGTTGTAGTTAAGTGTGGCAGTTCCTCCTTTGGAGTGGAATCCTGCTGACTTTTATTTTCTATGGGCCCCCGCCACGCATCCACAGCTATTTATACTGGCATCTTTTTGGACCCTCCTCACATGAGGGTCTTGGTTACTCAGTCCCCGTTTTCCCCCGAGTCCGACGCCCCTGTTTAATGATGCCGTAATGTCTACCACAGAGCAAACGGTCCATGCCCAGGTAAACATTGAAAATTGTGTCAGGTGAAGCCAAGAGTTGCCTGCAATCATTAAAGCTGTGTGACATCAATGCTTTGACAAAGAGGTTAATCTTTAGTTCAGAGAGAACATAATGGCGCCGTGTCCTGAGAGCAATTCATCATCCAATCTGCAGCGGTTTGCATAAATACATAGACATCTAAAGTAATGGATGCTTGTCATGCTGGAGTTTAGCCTAAATGTCCTTTGTTCTAATCTAACCCACCTGCACGGGAATGCCCCTGGGCATATTTCCACTACTCTTCCTGTAGGTTTCAAAGGAGCAAAAACAGTAATGAACTGTTCAATAGACCCAGGCTCCTTGGTCCCTAAAGCATCGGCTAATGGCTTGTGATCTCTCGTGAGAGCCCCCTAAAACCTTCTCAACTAAAGCTCCTATATCAGATCATTATGGAGCCACTCTTAGCTGCATTATGGGCCCAGTGAGTTTTTTATATTTTACATATTATAGAGCCAGTCGCGTACCTGATGAAGCTTGACTGCAACACGTATTCCCAGTTCATGTCATGTTTCCTTTCATCTCATGTGTGTAACCACTGTCTCCACACTGGCTTTGTCAAGTGCCACAAGGGTGCAACTGAGACGGCGTGCATGAATGCCTCACCGGTGGATCGTTATTAATTATCATCAGGTAGAATTATCAGGTTGATGCAACACAGGCTTGGGAATTTCACACTTCATCGTCACACTGAAATTCTTTGAGATTTTAATGCTCCGTAATAAGGGCGGCAGATTTTTGACAGAGTGACGCTCTGAGACTATAGCCTGTGACAAAGCAACAACGTTCCATGTTAAATATAGCAGATTGGCCCAAAGGTTTCTAAAAAAAGTGTTTCAATTTTCATGATGGGGCCCCTTTTTCAGAGTTCTGTCATTCAGTGCATGCAATACACGTTCACCGTGTAATACTGGAGG
>NC_045745.1:1730570-1733660 GCF_008692095.1 Etheostoma spectabile | reverse complement strand
CAATTTTCCACCCCTATGCTGGTTGTTCTTTGTCAGTTACAGTGGATAGACTTGTTTGACATTTTGTGTCACAGCGCAGTTTCCGTAGCACCGTGGCCTTCAAGAGCTGATGTGGGACAAAGACCAATTTAAGGATTTTGTGGCTAGAACCCAGAAGCAGACAGAAACACAGCTTGAATGTTTTATTTCTGAATCGAAGACCATAGCAGAATGAACTGGTGGGGGAATCTTCTCAGGACACACAGGCAGGAGAGACAAGGTTTGCAGGGTTGGTGAATGCAGGCATCAGCCAGCAGGTTCAGCAACAGCAGAATAGAGTGGTATATAAGGTGGGCAGGGAAAAAATAGCAGGATACAAAAAGTTCTGGAGGCCGGAGAGGGCAGATGGCAACAGACCTAATACGAGAGACGTGGATTGAAGAGTGCACTCGCATGGACGGTGGAAGCCGGAGCTTAACCACAGCAGGGTTGATGACCTTCTCAATAACAAACAGTCCAATAAACCACGGAGAGAGCCTGCGAGAGGAGTGGGACGGCGGTTAGCCTGACGTTGGTACTGAGCAGACGTTCTCAACAAGGCAGCACGCCCGATGCCAGGTCCGATGGCATTGGGGGATGTGTGTCTGAACTGAAGGAACCCAGATCTCCTTCTCCAAGGCGGTAAACAAGGAGGCTGGTAACCATAAACATACTGAAAAGGTGAAATACCAGTAGGAGAGGCAGGTAGAGCGTATTTAACCCACAGAAGTTGGGCGGCCCAGGAAGTGGGATTGGTAGCAACCATGCAGCGAAGAGTTGTCTTCATCTTTTGGTTGGCCATTCCGGTCTTCCCGTTGGACTGCGGGTGGTATCCTGATGAAAGGCTGACAGTGGTCCTCAAAGCCTGACAGAAGTCCCTCCAAACCGCCAACACAAACTGAGGGCCACTTTCCGACACAATGTCCACAGAAAGGCCATGGAGTAAGAAGACCTCTTTCACCAGTAGGTCAGCGGTCTCCCTGGCAGATGGTAATTTGCGCAGAGGTAACATGAACTAAAACAGTCAACAACAGTGAGGAAGGTGAGAGTCCCGTCACAAAACCCAGTGCCAGAAGAGACCATGGACGGCGAGGAATGGACTGAGGGTGGAGCAAGCCAGAACTAGGCCGAGTTGAACTATTGTTCAGGACAAGCTGCAACGTAGGAATTAGTATCTTCCTCCAAGGAAGACCACCAGAATCAGGACACTCCCGAATTGTTCGTAAACTTTGATGAGTGAGCCCACTGCAAATCCAAAGTTTTAATAAATGGGGGACCGTAACCTGATCTGGGTCATTCTCCTGAGCCATACGGATCCTGTGCTCTATGCTCCAAGTATAGATCCCCCCACGCAGATGCTGGGTACCACAGTGTCTGGTGCAGATGGTGACACATCATACTTGCAAAAAACCCGGGAAAGGGCATCAGGCTTAATGTTACGAGAGCCAGGTCTATAGGTCATAGTGAAGAAAAAGCAACCAAAGAACAGAGCCCACCTAGCTTTAGGTGATTTGGGAGGGCAGAAGGAGGTGGCAGAACAAAAGTTCTCAAGATTCTTATGATCTCAGCCTGTCACTTCCCCACTTGTGGCTTCATGACAACCATTCACTAAGGTCAGCAGTGCAAATTACAGTACATCTATCTATCTATCTATCTATCTATCTATCTATCTATCTATCTATCTATCTATCTATCTATCTATCTATCTATCTATCATCTATCTATCTATCTATTATCTATATGTAGCCCATCTGCCTCAAAGTTCGACGTACTGTGCGTTCAGAGATGCTCTTCTGCCCACCTTGGTTGTAACGGTGGTTTTTGAGTCACTGTGCCCTTCTATCAGCTGAACCAGTCTGGCCATTCTCCTCTGACCTCTGGCATCAACAAGGCATTTCCGCCCACAGAACTGCCGCTCACTGGATGTTTTTCTTTTTCGGACATCTCTTGTAAACCTAGAGATGGTTGTGCATGAAAATCCCAGTAGATAGCAGTTTGAAATACTCAGACCAGCCCTTCTGGCACCAACAATCATGCACGTTCAAAGTCACTCAAATCACCTTTCTTCCCATAATGATGCTCGGTTTGAACTGAGGAGTTCTCTTGACCATGTCTACATGCCTAAATGCATGAGTTGCCGCCATGTGATGGCTGCTTTGAAATTAAGTGTTTTAACGAGCAGTTGGACAGGTGTACCTAATAAAGTGGCCGGTGAGTGTATATGGAAGAGTGGCCAATGCCGGGCTATAAGCAAAACTGAGTAAAAAGTAAAATCTAAATTCACAACATTTTGTATAATGCTGCCAAACCCCTTTTTTCTTCTAGACCTGCGTTGATGAGATGCGAGTTGTGTTGAAACAGCATCAACAGTGAGCTAGGAGGATATCTAAGGGTTTAGGGCTATCAAACTAAAGAAGTATGTTTCTGAACTTAAACTGAGAGGGAAGATAAAAAAATGGCTTCAAACAGCACGATTATTTTGGTTTTAGTTTTTATCATTTTTTACTCTTGTATTAAATATCTGGGCTCAATTTCCCAAAATCATCTTGGGGCTAGGATAATTATAAAATCCATTGTACAACCTTTCTTAAGATTGTAAGTGTTCCAAAAGCTATCACTTTCAGATATGATAGAAATAATGGTAATTAACAGATGCCTCCTACCCACTTGTAGAAGGCTAAGCCCACCAATTTTTAACTTTAGCTTAAATGAGAGTTTAGAGTACCGTCTGCCTTGAGGTAGTGTAAAACATCTTTGTGTCCTTGACAATATTAATCTTTATGATGTATGTCTTTATATTACAGCACAGTTTGCCAACAGTTAAATATGTAAAGCTACTTTAACCCTTGTATTGTCTTCACATTCGGGACCCTCTCGTATCCCTCGGGTCAAATTGACCCGTGACTTGTTTGGGGTTTTAAAAACAATTCTGAAATAAAATTGTACTTCACAATCTATTAACAAATATTGTCTTTATCTAAATTTCAAATAATTGGGATAACAAATGTTTAGGGAATGCAATCAGTCTCTACTAGAAGACAATTAAAAATGGAAGTGTGGTTTGTTTTGTGT
>NC_045745.1:1723108-1730560 GCF_008692095.1 Etheostoma spectabile | reverse complement strand
TTCATGTTGAAAATCCCCTATGGAAAAAAACATAAGTGGTCATATCCAGAATAAATTTCTGAATTAAGTCACAAATACATGTTTAACAGAAAAAAAGGTAAGGCCATTGATTTTCAGGTACAAAAAATGTTTCTTTTGAAATGCGTCAATTTGACCCAAATACAATACAAGGGTTAAAGTGCTCATGTTATACTAATTTAGTTGCACATGCTCAGTAGCTAGGTAAGGACTACTAGCCAGTCAGAAGTAGAGTATGAGGATGTGCCCTGACAGTAGCTAGGTAAGGACTACTAGCCAGTCAGAAGCAGAGTGTGAGGATGTGCACTCACAGTAGCTAGGTAAGGACTACTAGCCAGTCAGAAGCAGAGTGTGAGGATGTGCACTGACAGTAGCTAGGTAAGGACTACTAGCCAGTCAGAAACAGAGTATGAGGGCAGGCAAGCATTATAACCTGTTACAATGTGACGCATGTTTGTCCCAGAAGTAAAGGCTGTACTACAATAGAGCTGTTTGGGGCAGTTTGTGAACAGTGTTTTCTGTTGGAGATGGTAAGTCACTTTGTAAACCTATAGCATGCACAAAAAAGATATATATAACACAATAAAGAAAATGGAAAACCCAAAAAGCATAACATAAACATACTTTAAAATGTATTTGGCCTAAGCTCTTAGCGGTGTGTGTGTGTAGACATTTTGTAGAAATGCTCGTGGAAAACTATATATTGATCGCTGTCGGAGAACAGTTGTGTCAGGTGGGGTCAGGACCCAACCCATGTGAGGGTTGCCCCCGCCATCTGTTTGTTGTAAATAATCTATACTTCAAATAATTGTGTAAGTAGTAAAACAATATAAATGCAAATTGGCAAAAAAGTATTTTAATTCACCCCTACCATGCCTCACAGTGGTTCGGTCCATTGCTTGGTTTTTACGCCCATGGTCAAAGTAAAGCCCCAATTGCCCTGTGGTGTGTGTATGTGTGTGCGTGTGTGTAATTTTGCAAATATCACCACATCTTTGAATTTGTGTGTTCTATGCTGCCTGAATTAATTTAGTGCTCAGCTCCATTTTCAGCAGTCCTCAATCTTTCAACATATGTTCAATAATAAATGTTTGCAATGCTGATAAGAAAAAGTAATTTACCTTGTTATTCCATTTCCTTCCCAATACATCAACCCAAGTTAAATAAAATGAGAGATTGCACTACAGATGGTGCAAAAACCATGGCATGGCTTTTTTATTCACATCTGTAGTCTTTTAATGTCTGTGGCAAGATGGTTTGGATTTGTTATCGTATTGTTCTCGCTGAAACTAATTTTTTTCTGTTATGAAACCAGTGAAAGCACAATGAGAGCAGAGTGATAAGGCGGATAAACACAGCTAATCAACTCGCTAAATGTATTTCACCACTTCACAATGTGTCCATCCCACACAGAAAGTGCTTTGGCATTTAGTTAACAATGGGCAAACTGAGAAATCCAAATGCTTATGTGTTCCCACTATGATACAAATTGGATATATTAATATCTGTTTGCTCAGTAAATGTGTAGACGTGTAGATGGATTAGTGTGTGTTGTTTAGTTTGCTGTATGCAGTGCTAAAGCCCTGGTATTCTGTTTTGTATTGATTTTTCTGAGATAGAGATGATATTAAAATGACCCACTGTGACACTATATTTAAAAAAACAAACATTGTTCACGCTATCTCAGGGAATTTGTGCACATCCACAGCTATTCATTCTAGCATCTTTTTAGGCATTACTCACATTTGGGGCTCTCGGTACTCAGTCCTCCTTCCAAGGAAAATCCTGCATCACCATTTATTAAAGAAAACTGTTATTTATCCATTTGAACCTTCATCAAGAGTATTAACAACACAAGAGTATTAATATTAATAATACTGTAATGCTCTTTAGTAAATGGTGATGCAATGAGCAAAAGCAGAGTGCAGGATTTTTCTTTTTTTCCAAGTCTATTCTTCATTATGAACGATATTTTATAAGTACTGACAATACTTACATATCCACTGGCTTCAATGTTCTCTCATCTGTTTATTTGTATTGTTCATTCATGTTTTTCTTGCTGTAAAAGGACATCTACATCAGCCTCTCACACACACACACACACACACACACACACACACACACACACACACACAGATCAGAGGGATATATGTTACTGGTCCATATGGTAGCATTGGCCCTGCACACAGACATATCCCCTGATTACGGTTCACATGCTGTTGGGGCTGAGGTGTTGGCTAGAATGAGCCAAATAAAGTCAGTAATCCTTAGAGATGTTACTGATGGCCATTTGTAATGAATGTTGTCCCCTGGTTGTTAGGAAAATCAATTGCAAACCTGCTCTTTTATGTTGCATTTGATGTGTAGCGCTCCTGGTGCTAGGTTAATGCTCTAATGCTTTAAAATAACGAGGCACAAACGGCTCGTCATGTTGGGAAAGTGGGACGTCCTTCTGGTCCCTGTGTTAGCATTTTTACACACAATTGTGTCCAGAATTGTTCGCTACAATCACTTTCCATTGATCACTCAGCAACATTACCTCTACTGTGACTGAATTACGGCTGATTATGTATATTAAATACAGCATGTGTGCAGTATTCCTATTCCTCTAAAAAACAACTTACAACAGGAAATGATTGAAACTTCATGTTTTACATGACCAACTCGCAATTAAATGATCTCATTAGATATTGCAGCAAATCTGTATATTAATGTACATAGTTGGATTTACTAGTAAAAGGATCGTATACATACCAGTTCCCCTAAGTTGTTTTATTGCAGTGCATACATCTTCTTGTTGGAAAAATGCATAATTAACAGTTTGACCAAAAGGGCTTGTACATAAAATGCCTCATATTCATTTTGAGAATGACATGTCATCCAATATCCAATATATCCACAACAAATTGTTTACTAATAAATAATACTGTTTTCACGCAAATGTGTTATAGTATATATCGTATTACCAGTGAAAAGAATATTCTCCAATGAGCCCTTCTCACCTTATCTTTAAAAAAGTTCTGGTATCAGACTCATGTAGCACACTTAAAACAGTAGCGTTAAGTATTGGGGTATCAGTAGCTCAGGGAGTCGGATTTGGAACTGGAGGGTTTCTGGTTCAAGTCCCTGTACAGACCAACATACAAGTAGCCCCCCAATCCCTCAGGTCCAGCACTGGCAGCCCACTCCCTCTGACATCTGTACATGAAGAGGTCCTGAGCACAAAAACAGAGTGTAAATTGTAATTTGGGGATCAATAAAAAGGAATAAGTTATTCTTAAATTTATCATGGTGCCCTACTTTATTTTTCCCCTAATGTTTCTGTATTATAATTTATTAAGGCGTTTTATTTTAAGACTTCACATTCGACATTCAAAATGCTAATCACATCTTGTTGGGTATGTTGAAAAGGAGGTGTGCACATTTTAGGATACATTTGTATGTCGCTATTCAGTCAAGAGGAGGTTTAGTTTCTCTGCTGCTCAGAAGGGCAATAAACGTCCCTCATGCACTGCCATTTTTTTTACACTCTAGCTGGTTTCTTATCAAATGTCAGCAGTCTCTTAATTAGTCTGCTTGCAGAGAAGTCACAATTGTCTTTGGGAAGCCCATTCTGGGCATCTCATCCAGGGATGATTTCATATCGCAATTAGAGGTGTTGCCAACACTGATGGTCAGTGGGTTGTTATGAAATTATTTGCACCGGGGAATGTAATAATTGCTTGAATGTTACCCTGTAGCATGTCAGCTTTAATTAACAATAAAGTGTGGGGCTGCGCGAGGGAGGGGATACAGACAAACCCCTGACTATCTGAACACACTGGACCAGAAGCAGAGGAGAGGGGAGAGGCCACAGACATAACTTCAGATCACAAAACAGTACAGAATCATTCTTTTTTACGTTGTTTTTATGAAGAATAATATTGCGTGCAATTTAACCCAGAACTTAGAAGCTGGAGCTGGGAATGACATCACACCCCAGTTGAATGTGTTTGTTTACAAGTCGGATTTTTCATTGTGGGGTTTATCTCTAGCCAGGTTAGCCTAAGTTAGCAATACCAGACTAGACTAGACTCCGTCCAATCAGAGTTTTCCCTTGCGCAATTAAAAAAGCTTTGGAACGTCAATAAGTTTCACCAAAACTAATTCCTTCTTGAGAATATTTTGCAGAGAAACCGCCCAAGACGATTGTGATTGGTTTAAAGAAATGCAAATAAACCAGAGCACATTTTTCTCCCATCCAGGAAAGCCATGACAACTAGCCAGACCCTCCTTCGCAGCGCTGTGGAGGAAGAACTGGCAATGCACTGAATTTTTTTCAACGCACAGAGAAAATAGAGATTTAGGTGACCCTGACAAGAAATTGCCTTAATTAACATTGCTTACTATACCTTTATTGATTGATTGATTGATTGATTGAAAGTGCAGTGGCAAAGCCTATCAAAGGCACACATAGACATCTAAAGGGACTTGAACAGCTGCCCTTTTCCTGGGGTCTTCTTTGTGATGAATATATTGTATATACAGTATGTTCCTGTTTGCACAGTGTCCATGTCAAACTAATACATTTATTGAAATCAAAACCAAAATATCATATCAGGAGATTAGACTTCGTCAAGTTCCGATTTCCTCCCTCTCTCCCTATACAATTCATTTTAAATCTTGCTTGCAGCCAACATAATGCCGAAAAAGAAAGGATTCAGTAAAGGAAGGACTAGGAGTGCCAGGAAACAGCCAAGAATAGCAAATTGCAATATGCATGGTTACGACACGTGGAGTTTCCCAAGGCTCCGTTCTCGGGCCTCTTCTGTTTAATATCTACATGCTTCCACTGACTCAGATTATGGAAAGAAACAAAATAAGTTACCATAGTTATATGGACCTCACACAAATTTACACAACCCTATTGCCATGGGACTATAGTCCAATACAACTACTGACTAAGTACATTGAACAAATTAATGACTGGATGTGCCAGAACATTCTTAAATTAAATGAAGAAAATACATATATGGTTGTTTTTGGGACAAAAGAGGAACGATTAAAAGTGAGCGCTCCGCTTCAAACGACAATGCTAAAAACAACAGACAAAGCCAGAAATCTTGGTTTAGTCATGGACTCTGACCTGAATTTTAACAGCCACATTAAGACAAATACAAAATCAGCCTATTATCACCTTAAGAATATATCAAGGGTTAAGGAACTTGTGTGTCAACAGGATTTCGAAAAACTGGCAGGTCCATGCTTTCGTCTTCAGTAAACTTGACTACTTGAAGTCTTTACACTGGCTTCCTGTGCCTCAAAGAATTGATTTTTCAAAATACTTTTTCTAGTTTATAAATCATCAAAACGCCATAGGACCAAAACACCTTTCTGATCTGCCACTACAGTAGGACCCACCCAGATCTCTGAAGTCATCTGGGACAGGTCTCCTTTCTGTCCCCAGAGTTAGAACTAAACAGGGGAAGCAGTGTTCAGTTTTTATGCTCCACACATCTGGATCAAACTCCCAGAAAACGGCAGGTTTCCTGCAGATCTAAATCAGGGCTGAAGACCTTTCTTTTCAATGTTGCCTTTCTTTAAGTAATTGTTAATTTCTTATACTGAAGTTGATATTTTTAAACTGTTTTGAATTGCTCTTTAATGTTTAATTTCTTAGACTGCACTATAACTTGTATTCTCATATTTTGTTTTCATGTACAGCCCTTTGATTTGCCCTGTTGCTGAATTGTGCTGTAAAGCAAAGCTGCCTTGCCTTGTGTTAAAACCAGAAGCATCACACAAGAGAGAACACACAACTTAGATGAGTAACTGTATGTGTAATGAGAAGTGCCTTTTTTCACTTGAGGCCCTGCCCCCCATAATGTCTGTGCACATCCTTGGGCAAGGCCTTAATCCCTCCCTAGCTTCTCAACTAAAAAACAGTACATACTCATATGCATGTTGCCTAAAGTCCAGATCTCAGATCCCCCATGCTGCACACAGCAAATGCTTCACTTCAAAATGCTGATGACAAGCAGGGATTCAGCAGATATAAAACTGACAACCCAGTGAGTGTACATATTAAAAAGTCAGATTTTTACTGAGAACATTTCTTTTCTCCAGTGATTAGGAATAAATGAATAATAATTAAGCTGTGTTGCTTCAGCAAAACGAATGAAGTTTTCAAGAAAAGTCAAAGAGATATAAATAGTGCATGGATGTTAGAGCAGGTGGAAAAACCTGATAAATAAGCCTGAGAAATATGAGAACAACACAAAAACAAGAAGCTAGAGTGGGGAGCACTTACTTTGCAGAGCTTATAGTGCAATGAGCCAGCTGTTCTCACTCCCAACTCGTAAAATATTGACGCTTGGTCAGTGTCTCTCAGCGCCAGATACTGACACACAAAGCACCCTTTAGTGTCTGTATGGAACATGCCGAGTGGAGCAACATGGATAGGAGGTAGAATGAAAGACCCAACTCTGCATGAGGAGACTGGTTTGGGGGGTGGATGGGTCACAACACATAACTTTCACCCAGGACACTGGGTTCATGTCCATTATGCAAGAAGTATTCATATTATTCTTTACTTAAGTAAAAAGTACTAATACCACATAATAACACTCTGTTACATGTAAAGGTCCTGCATTGAAAATGTTACTTAATTAAAAGTTTGTAAGCATCAGAAAAATGCACTTAAATTCCTAAAAGTAAAAGACCTTAATGCAGAAAATCCCTCCCATGTTAGAGAGTGTAAAGACTCCAAACAGTTGTGTG
This sequence comes from Etheostoma spectabile, assembly GCF_008692095.1. NCBI lineage: Eukaryota > Metazoa > Chordata > Actinopteri > Perciformes > Percidae > Etheostoma > Etheostoma spectabile. The sequence continues at coordinate 1,723,783 of NC_045745.1, read as the reverse complement.
TTTAATGGTCTACTTATTTCAGCTTGACTTGTAGGCTGTCATGTTGTTGGCTAGTTTCATTTATCAAATTGATACCAAGGTCTTCTGACCAAGCATCAGTATTTGATGGGTTGGGAGTGAAAATAAGAGGAAAGGGTAGATGGAGAGAAAGTGGCGCACACTACCTGAGGAGTGGAGCGAGTGTGCAGTCTGTGGTCAAAGGCCATGGATCAGTGGTTATATTTACCAGCAGTTTACTGGCTGAGTGCAGTCAGGGCCAGGTGAAGCCACAGTGTACCCTCTGAGACTAAAACAAAGCAGCAGTATAGGACCCCATCTAGAGATATGTGTAGCAACTACCTTACACACATTCAAAACTTCTGCTTCTATTGATTTAACCCAGAAATGTTATCTCTTCCATCGACTTATTATTGTTGATGAACCATCAATCAACACTTACTCTATCTATATCCACAACGATCTATTTCGGGGATAGTTCAGGTTTGGCCGGATGTCCGTCACTTTCCTATTTCTTTGTGTTGGTGTTCTAAACTCCGGTGGATTTATGAGAACTCTGATTAACTGATCCTCAGATACCTGTTGAGTAAAACTGGTTCCTGTTCTTGATTGGTCAGTATAAAAATATCAACTATGCTCCTCCTTTATACTGTACACACACACACACACACACACACA
>NC_045745.1:1721053-1723098 GCF_008692095.1 Etheostoma spectabile | reverse complement strand
CACACACACACACACACACACACACCATCTGCAAAAAAGGAAAAAAAATCAAATAACTGTTAGATCTTTTCACATCTTTTCACCAGTTTATAGAGTAGAAGCAATAAGTATTGTTATCAATAAATTCCTAACGTACCCAACCATACATTTATGAATCTCTTTGTTGAAACTCCACAATGTGTTGTTGTGAACAGGTTCGTGTGATATGGTATGGAAATGTGTGCACACCAAAACGTATGATATCTTACAAGGCCGTCAGGTGGTCATCTGACGCCTGCTGACTACGAGCACCATGGCGCCGAGCAGTAGTTGCTAGTTGTTTAACCCTCGTGTTGTCTTTCCGCCAACCTAAAAATTTTAGTTTTTCAGAGTCAAAATTTTAAATGAAAAACCTTTGATCAAGGTTATGGTCGTCTTTTTTGCCCCTTTTGTGTTTTCCCCCAATGATTTTGTCATTTTTTTTAACATCTGACAACTTTTTCTGAGCCTCTTCAAATTTTTTGTTTTTTTTTTCCCAAAGATTTTTAAAGCAATTTTTTTTTTTACATTTCTCATCGTTCTTTGACATTTGTTACTTTTTTGCGACATCTTTTCACATTTGAGCTCTTGAGCTCCTCCCTACGGGGCAGTGAATGTAGTCAATACAGCAAAAAAACATGGAATTCTTACAAATTACAGTGCTTAATTTTGGTAGGTTTCTTTAGGCATTTTATGCCTTTAATGACAGGACAGCTGAAGAAGTGAAAGAGAAGAGAGAGGGGGGAATGACATGCAGCAAAGGAACGCAGGTTGGAGTTGAACCCGCTGCATTGAGGAGTAAACCTCTATATATGGGCACCCGCTCCACCAACTGAGCTATCCGAGCGCCCAATTTTTCATAGCTTCTTGAACAAATTTTTCATAAGAACAGGCTGCACTAAAAGGCGTTTAACAACCCATCACATAACTTTTTGTTTCCAAAGTCAGGTGAAACTGAGCCGGTCCCTGTCCACGCCGACAGATGGTAATTGAGTGAAGCCGCGGTGGTTAATAGTGAGGGTGAATGCTAAACGACAACTTGAGCTTTAAAGGGCATATGGCACAAGTCATACAGGAATTAAATGGATAGCGGGAACAGAAGGCAGACATCTTCTTCACCTTTTAGCTGACAAAACAGCCTTTGCATAATATATCACGATGCATATTGTTCTGGTGAAAAGGTGACAACTTTGCTGACTGTTAGTTTACCCAGGGGCAGCTCCTCAGGCTGCCTCATGGTGTAGTTAATCCCGGCAGTTACACATTTAAATTTTGTAAATTACGATGGATGTCAAAGGGGATCACATTATTTTTTAAAGGGCGTGCGCATGTATTGTTTCTGTAAAAGGTCTGCACACATTATGCTGCTGCCTGCTAAATCTAACATGGGTACTCTGATGGAAATAGCCAGCTGCTGCTCAGTATGAAAATGAGATAAGTGTGTAATGTGATATTATAGAGACTTTAGGATCTGACAAAATATTAGAGAGCAAAGATTCAATCTGTGGCTCTGATAGCGGGATCAAACGGACAAAACAAGCCTCGGGCTGATGTCTTTGAAGAGCAGTCTTAGCAATATTAACTTTGTTGACCGTGTTTGGGAAAGCCAGAAGGACAATTCTGGTCTCTTTCTCATAATCGAGGCCATCCTAACCGCATTTGCCACCTCAGTTGTAGAGACATCAGGAATCACAGCTCTGGCGAAATAAAACACACTGGGGCAAGCGATGTGAGCCTCCTGAAGCTGTAAAAGGGATCTCAACGTTCTTTAAGCCAAGGACCCTTTAACTGAGAGAGAGAGACGATACAAGGACCCCCTACTGCATATACAACAACAACAAATTGTACATCATTTTTTTTGTGCATGGACTTAATAGTTCTCTTGCGAGAACTAGTACTAAACGTACACGTTTCACCACAACAAGTTAAATGAGATAAGCTATTTTGAAATGGCGGGCTTGTTCAGGTCACCCCTGTCAATGACACAGTGATGAGTGACAATTCTCTCCGACCAATCAGCAGTCTGC
>NC_045745.1:1718991-1721043 GCF_008692095.1 Etheostoma spectabile | reverse complement strand
GTCACCTTTTGGTATCGCCTCAGCTCATTTGGAACCTTGGCGGAGGTGGTACTAAATAAAGTACCTGTCGGTAGATACCAAGCACTTTTTATCATAATAGAAAACCCAAAAATAGTAGAGTCAAGGCAAGTCGAGCAGGTACCACGTAATGGAAAAATGCCATTAGTGTATTGTAGTTACATACTAGGCAGCTTTGTACTGTGATGCACATTAGCATTGGTGAAATCGTGTTCAAATCAATTATTTTCTAAATATGTCTTAGTCTTGCAGAATTGAACCCAGACAAACCCCCCTGACAGTACTGTGCAGGCCTTACTTGATAGCGGAAGCAGCACTCATGGGTGAATTGATTTCTTGATAGCATCAGATCAATTTCTTCTTGGCAGTGGTCAATGTCCTTTTTAATGGTTAATGCTAATCTGAATCGGTGCATATCTACACCTCATCGTCACCCACTGTTGTTACCAAATGAAATGCAGTCATCTGGTAATGCTACAGTCCAAAGCATCAGCAATGTGACTAAGCTAATTTTCAAATGCAGCAGGATGTAAGACTGTTCCCCATTGAGAAAACAACAGATTACAATTTTAGTAATTTTAATTTTAGTTAAGGCAAACATCTCATTATGAGTTATGAGGAAATATGTGTTTTTGTTTACATACATACATCCAACATTAAATACACTTTTAGATTCTGCTTCCAAAAATATACCCAACACATGTTTCCATTTGAATAAGACTCCAAGCTGCCTGTTATTGCCTCGCTGTAGATGTGATACCAGTGATCAAGGCAACTATTGGCATGATGCTTTGACAGCTGGTATTATTCCTCCTGTCCTCCTGTTGTAACTGTTATTTATTACCCTTCTTATTGAGGCATTTTACTGCAAGAATATCAGTGGTTTGGTTTGCTAATGGCAGGCTCTGGGGTAAGAACAGGAACAGATTGGCACACTTTAGAGCATGGCACACAAGAGAAACGCTCCTTCTGACAGCGTCTTTTGTGACAATATATGTTTGTAGATCTTTCTTTCTCACAGTGCTCCAGTCTCATTTTTCCATATTTTGACCGGGCTCAAAAACTATTTGTGTTATGCATAATTAAAATGATTTGAAATGCTATTTCTTAAATGAATCTGGAACACTTTGATGGTAATACTAACCATCAATAATAAATGGTAAAGTGATAGTACTGCTAAGAACCAATTAAATAAATATTCATTAATTAATGCTGCGTGGGATGTGTGGGATTTCCCCCTTTCTGGTCTACTTATCCCTGCCTCTGCTGAATTGTGTTCAATTATGTGTCCCCCCGCCGCTTTCTCACAAATTGCACCCTGAATATGAACATCCAACATTGTACACCAGTGCAGGCTATATATAATATATATAATATATATATAATTATATATATATATAATATACACACACACACACACACACACACACACCACACACACACACACACACACACACACACAGGCAAAAAGTTTGGACAGACCTTCTCATTCAATGCATTTCCTTTATTTTCATGACTATTTACATTGTAGATTATCACTGAAGGCATCAAACCTATGAATGTACACATATGGAATTATGTATTTAACAAAAAAGTTTGAAATAACTGAAAACATAGTCTTATATTCTAGTTTCTTCAAAGTAAACCCCCCTTTGCCTTTTTGATAGTGCTGCAAACCCTTGGTGTTCTCTCAATGAGCTTCATGAGGTAGTCACCTGAAATGGTTTTCACTTCACAGGTGGGCCTTGTCAGGGTTAATTAGGGGGAATTTCTTGCCTTATTAAATGGGGTTTGGACCATCAGTGTTGTGCAGAAGTCAGGTTGATACACAGCCGACAGCCTTATTGGACAACTGTTAAAATTCATATTATGGCAAGAACCAAACAGCTAAGTAAAGAAAAATGAGTAGCCATCATTACTTTAAGAAATGACGGTCAGTCAGTCCGGAAAATTACAAAAAACTTTGAATGTGTCCCCAAGTGCAGTCGCAAAAACCAAAAAGCGCTACAACAAAACTGGCTCACATGAGGACCG
>NC_045745.1:1718774-1718981 GCF_008692095.1 Etheostoma spectabile | reverse complement strand
GGAAGACCAAGAGTCACCTCAGCTGCTGAGGATAAGTTCATCTGAGTCACCAGCCTCAGAAATTGCAACTACACATGTAACAGCAGCTCAGAATAGAGACCAGATGAATACCACACCAAGTTCCAGCAGCAGACACATCTCTAGAACAACTTAAGAGGAGACTGCGCAAATCAGGCCTTCATGGTCAAATAGCAGCTAGGAAACCAC
>NC_045745.1:1718596-1718764 GCF_008692095.1 Etheostoma spectabile | reverse complement strand
GAGAGGCAACAAGCAGAAGAGATTTGTTTGGGCCAAGAAACACAAGGAATGGAAATGGACCAGTGGAAATCTGATAAGTCTGATAAGTCCAAATTTGAGATCTTTGGTTCCAACCACCGTGTCTTTATGCAACGGAGTAAAGGTGACTGGATGGATTCTACATGCCTG
>NC_045745.1:1717533-1718586 GCF_008692095.1 Etheostoma spectabile | reverse complement strand
TGAAGCATGGAGGAGGAGGTTTGATGGTGTGGGGGTGCTTTGTTGGGGATTTATTCCCAATTGAAGGCATACTGAACCAGCACGGCTACCACAGCATCCTGCAGCGGCATGCTATCCCATCAGGTTTGCGTTTAGTTGGACCATCATTTATTTTTCAACAGGACACTGACCCCAAACACACTTCCAGGCTGTGTAAGGGCTATTTGACCAAGCAAGAGAGTGATGGAGTAATGCGCCTTCACAGTCACCGGATATGAACCCAATCAAGATTGTTTGGGGAGAGCTGGACCGCAGAGTGAAGGCAAAAGGGCCAACAAGTGCTGAGCATCTCTGAGAACTCCTTCAAGACTGTTGAGAAACCATTTCAGGTGACTAGCTCTTGAAGCTCATCAAGACTTTAGGTCAGCCGGCAGTCATTGACATCAACAGACAAAAACAATGTCCACTATAACACTTGTATGTGTTAATTAGTAATTCTCATTAAAATAAACGGATGTATTTAGACAACCAAGGAGATGTAATCATATCATGCTACCAGCTAGCTAGGTTAGCCTTATTGTTTGTTGAATTTGAGAGATAAAACTTGATAGCTTGCAAAAGTGTTTGTCCCCAGTTGGCAACCTGTTTTTTTGTCAATTTATTTGTCACCTCCGGGGCTCCCTAGATATAGAGGTTGTTGTGAAAGACAAAAAAATGTGTGTAGTCCGATCCTGGCAGTACTATCTGCCTTGCTACACACTACTTCCAGCATTAACTCCAAATGCTGGCAATGGACTTAAATTGCGAGCTGCAGAATTGTCCAATATGCTATCTATCTATCCATCCATCTATTCCGAGGATACTGGAATAAGCTGACAGAACACGGGGCTAGATTGTAATTCCCCAAAGCACAGTTAAAACCATACCACTTGTGGATTTTACAAAATCCTCCCATTTTCCAAAGATCTCATCCAATAGTCTTACAAGAATTTTCATAAAGCAATGAAGGTGGTCACAAAAAGTGTTTGATTTACACAAGAATACATAGCTGATGAAGTATTCACCTGCGGGGAC
>NC_045745.1:1708556-1717523 GCF_008692095.1 Etheostoma spectabile | reverse complement strand
CATCAAAGAATTAAACAGCAAAAAACAACTCAACCCTATGGGACTGGTACCATCACAGCAGCTCCACAGCATTGTGCTAATTGTTGGAGCCTCATGGGACATTGGGCGGAGACGACGCACCCATTTCCTGTCTTCAGTGCATTAGTCATGTTGCAGTGCTACATGCCCAGAATAGGAGCAAGTACCAAGAGCAAAGATTGCTCCCAGCAAACTCAAAAAACCTGTGTAGGCCTATAATTTAAGACATCTTGCCTTTTCATTCCAGCGCATCCTGATCTTGTCCACCGTCTCAGCACAAGCTGCTGCTCCACATCAATGCTGCCAATTATGCGACTCCGTCAGTAGAAAAGAAAAAGGGTTTATATCTCCGTGGAGATAAGGATTTTCATTTAAGTTATTTTTGACTTGCTTTTAAAGACTATTTTTGTACGGTTTTTGTTCTGACCGAAGGTCTTCAGCACCTCAAACGTCTTTATTTGTAAGTACAATGGTGCTCTGAAAAGCCTTTTGTCCCGACACTGTCACATCTGCGACTGGGATAACTATTCTTCTGCTGTGTCTCTACATTCAGTGTGAGAAATACACAAACAAGAAAGAAACACACAAGAAGAAAATGACATAACCGTTGTGTAATCTTGGGGAAAGTGCTTGCAGTGCATGAGCAGGCGTAAGGGGCTGTAAGAGGATTGCTTGTGCCCAGCCGCCTCCTTCGAGACCAAACAGTGCCAGAGGATATGGCCACTCTGGCCTCCATATTGCAGCAGTGTTTTCCCTCCCAGGGGGGGAGAAAGTGAAAGGAGAGTGGAGGTGGTCCAAGAAGGTCATCAAAAAAACGATAAAAAATGATGGCAGATGCAACTAAACTTTAGTGTGCCCTTCAACACCCAGACTGAAGCCTCAGGCAGAGGAATTGCGGGACGTGACGGCAAGGTGAGGGAGAAGAGGAAAAAGGCCAGTGGTCGCTGTCAGCAGGAAAACAAGTCCTGAGGGAGACACCGTGCTCGACGGGGCAGCTGGAGCGTCCAGCCATCAAATGGACCATAGACTGTTTCAAGTATTGTCTGCTCGGGTACAAATTCAGCTTAGAGAATGACCACGGGGCTATGGATTGGTTAGAAACCAGGAAACTACCTGCTGGCTGCTGTCAGCACAGACATACTGCTTCACATCAAGTGTTTTGAGTGTCTTCTCAGGTCCATAACTGCCTTTCTCACATCTTTGCATTCTGAAAAGGACCACCACACACACACCCACAGTCTGTATTGAGATCTGTATCTTGCACAAAAACAGGCAGAAATTAATCTTAATATTTGTGACAGTGCGAGTCACGGTAGCGATGCGCTATTTAATCATTCAAAGTCTGAGTCTAAAGGTTGCCTGATTATGTTTAACATGTTCATATGTTTTGTTAATTTTCACAATGTTCAAAATCATCTGTTAACCTAGTCATTCTTCAATTTCCAACAGTAATCCCGTAGCTTTCTTGTGTGCACATTTAACATCCAATACTGCGGTGATTTACATGCTACAGCTACTTTTATCAATCCATCATTTTGTTTAAAACCATACCATGCTTTACAAACATTACCGATAATAATAACTATGCAACACTATGGTCTTTGTTAACTACGTGTCTTTTTATTTAGTTTTAAAGTTCTTCTTCTTCTGAATGGTGGTTGGCAACCAGCTATTTGGTGCATTACCGCCACCATCTGGACTGGAGTGTGGCTCAAGAGGTGAACCTACACTTCCTCAAATTGTCTTAAATAACCCATCTTCAAAAAATAAAATAAAAAATGAAAACAGATTTCACCTGAAACTCTTTGCAGTAAATCATGCCAACAACCAATGTCATCTGGTTATCTCCAAGTTGTGAAATTAATCATCTGGCTTGAAAGTATTTAGGACAATACTTAATAACATGCTTTATGGTCTCCTGACTATTTCAATATTCACAAATACCATCAACATTCTTTTTCATTACAAATGAAGTCCCAATTAATCCGGTATGTTCTAGTCTCATTTGTCTTGCTTACTTCTGTAAGTATTCCTGTTTTCCACTTTTTTGTGAATACTATACAGCCTCCCAGATTGGCCATTTTCCATTTATTTTAGCTTTAATTATACTCTTGATTTCAGCTTTACTGTATTAAATATCCTCCTCTATATCAGGCTTCTCTGTTGCTTTCTTCGCACATTTGTCTGCCAGTTCATTACCTCCTACACCTTACCCATATAAACGTAGTACTAATACCAGATTTCATCAGATTGGTAGCTAGTTGCATTTAGTCATACACTATGTCCTGTCTAGACTCAGAGTGAAGATGCTTGAGGCTTATCAAAGCTGAGCTGGAGGTTGAAGCAATCACAGCTTGCTCAGTTCTATTGCTCTCCACCCACATCAAGGCCATCCAAACTGCTCTGCCATGTATACAGTTAAATCATCATTAATTATTTTAGCAGTTACAACTGAGGGATAACATAAGCAATTCCCATTTTCGTATCTGTCTTCTTAGATGCATCAGTGTATATAATGACCCCTTCTTTAAATTTCCTGGAAATGTAACTCTGAACCCCGTATCGATCCACTGCAATAACCTCCTTTTCCTCCAATAAGCCTAAGTCAACTGGAGCCTCTAACAACAGCCAATGAGGAACAACTGGATAAACCACTGAAGGGCTTATTGCCAGTGCACTTATTCCCATCATTATTACCTTCTGCTTTATTGTCCATCCACAATTTTTAATTAAGTCATTCCCCCTCTCTTGACAGAGCCATATAACTGATTGACTCATATGTTTGTCACTATGACCCCTCAAATTTGCCCAGAGACAGCTGGTCTCTTCTGAGATGGAGGGGAATCTCCCCTATCTGTACCTGAACTGCTGCCATTGGAGTGGTCTTAAGTGCCCCGCAACATAGCCTCAAACCTTGGTTTTGAATTACATCTAATTTCTTTAATGATGATTTAACAGCTGATCCATGCATTAAACACCCATAATCAAATACTGATCTCATCAGCCCTGTATAAAAAGATTTCAAAGCAGGTCTGCTTGCTCCCTATGGTACTCCCCGCAAACATCTCATCACATTCAACACTTTCTTGCATGTATCTATAATTTTTTTAATATGTATTGTCCAAGTCAATTTTTTGTCAAACCAAATGCAAATATATGCAAATATTTGAAGAAGTCCACTCTTTCTAATTCTGTCCCATATAATGTAACATGCATACCCATTTTCTTTCTAGAGAAGAACAAAGTTTTTGTTTTGCCTACAAAGAACCTAAATTGAACAGCCCATTCTTGGACTTTGTGTACTGCGTGCTGCATCTTAGCCACTACAAAATCTATATGTCTGGCCTTTTTCCACATTGCTCCATCATCTGCAAAAAACGCTACCCCATATGAATTCTGTACATGGTAAAAAAGATAAGCAATCATTACTGAAAATAATAGTGGACTAATAATGCTTCCTTGTGGGACACCACTTTCCACACTGTAGCTCTCACTTTATTCCCCATTCACTTCAACAGAAGTAGTTCTGTCAGATAAAAACCCTTTTATCAACTGGAACATCTTTCCCTTTAACCCTAATCAGCCTACCATCTTTCCACAACATATCATATGCCTTTTCAAAAGCCCAAAGCACTGCCACTACAGATTCTTTATTCACCTGAGCCTTCCTAATTGTATCTTCTAGGTACACAATGGGATCCATGGTACCTCTACCTTTCCTGAATCCACTTTGATAATTTTGTATTAATTCCAACCAATAAGTAAGCCTGTCATTTATCATCCTCTATGATTATAGATTCCTTCCGTGTTCTAGGAATGCAACTACTTACCCATACTTTATTATATAACAATAACAATACATTATTTCCCTTCACACTTAAGTTCTCCAACATGGAATAACAGATTTGATCTTTCCCTGGAGACGACTTATGTAATTTCCTTAATGCTTTATTGATGTTGTTCAGACCTAGTAAACAAGACATCCCATACACCTCCTCCACTATCCTCACCGTCAACCACATACCGATATTTTTCAACTGTTTCTTTTCTACCATTCTCTTCTTCAAGGGGTAAATTTCCTGTGCTGTGCACTTTGGCAAATGTTTTTTGCCATAGCCTCTGCTTGTTCCTTACTACTAGTGGTGGTTCTTTGCCCCTCAATCAGCATTCTGTAGCCATATTCCTTTCCATTTCATTTTTTTTTTAATCATGTTCCAATTTCTCTCCACTGGAGTAGTTTGACCAATAGAGTCACAAAACTGTTGCCAATGATCTTTTTTTAGCTTGCCTAATTGTTTTCCTACTATACTACTGCCTTCAATCTTCTGTATTGAGCTAAATTCTGAAAATGAACTGTTCTTTTCAGTTTTTTAAATGCTCTATTTCTAGCTAATACTACCTTACAGTCTTTCGACCGCCATGGTACTATTTTATTTAATGACTTTGCCTTAGTTTTAGGAATTGAAACTCCTGCTGCAACAATTATACCACTACTAGCGTCACAACATAATCTCGCAACATCATGATTTTTATCAATAGAAAGCAGTAATTAATCACTAACTACTCTATACTTATCCCAATCTCCCTTATCCAAAAAACATCTCTCTTCTCTTACTTCACATTCCTTTCTTAATTTCACTCCTGTCTGAATCCTAATAGGACAGTGATCACTCCCTCATGTATTTTCCCTCAATACCTCCCAACTACATAACCGCAACTGTTTTTGTGACAATAGTAAGATCAAGTGCTGTCTCTGTAACCCCCTTGCCACGTCTATTCTGGTACCAGAACCATCATTCATACATAACAACTCTCTCTTCCATAAACTCTTCAAGTAGACTTCCATTAATATTATCCTTCTCACCCCACAATGTACTATGTGTATTAAAATCCCCACACCAAACAATTCCCCCTGTTAAATCCTTCCAAATGTCCTCCAGATGTCTCATCCCCATTTGTCTGCATGGATTGTAAAAGTTTATAATAGTCACCTTGTCCTCACTTGACCTTACTTCTGTAACTATGTACTCCAAGTCATTACCCTTCTTTATTTCTACATTATGAAGTCCTTATAAAAACTCCTCCTTTACCAATTTCCCTTTCTTGTCTTATAGAATTACACCCCTTTCACACAATCCAAACTAGGCACTAACCTTGATTCTTGTACACAAATGACATTAGGTTTTTCTTTGAAACTGTCAACATACATCTTGAATTCTTGCAATTAAACTCCTAGCATTCCACTGGAGTAGAATTAAAACCATCAAGCATCCCCAACCCATGTCTGATATTGTTGTGCTTCAACATTAAAAATGTCTAACTCTTTCCCATAGCATTCCCTTTGCATCCAAATATTTTTCAGTGGACTTAACAATTATCTTAATCCTTTTCGTTCCACTACTGATTATCTCAGCCATGAAGAGCCCAAAATCCCATTTACTCACAAGCAATGTGTCTCCTGGTGTCTCCCAGTCCCCAAGAACTTTAGACCTAGTCATTATTGTTTCTACCGGCACACCTTTTTGGACTTTTGTAGTTGCCTCTGCAAAGGTAACACCTTGGACTACTGTAACTTCTGCTTTTACCTCCTGCATTCTTTTGTTAGTCTCCCATCCACCACATGCTGCGTCATGTTCTCCTCCACAATTACAACATTTTGGTTTTGCCCCCTTTTCACACTTTCCACAGTCATGTTCATCCCTGCATTTACATTACACAGTTACATGTCTGTTTGCCCTTGCATTTAGCAGCCACATGCCCATGTCTTTGGCATTTAAAACATCGCAGTGTTGGAGGAATGTAGACCCTGACATCATAACTCATGCAGCCAATTAAGACTCTTCCTGGGAGTTTCTCTTCCTCAAATTTAACAAAACTGAAAGACTGTCAGTCCATATTGTCTTTAGTCATTTTGCATGCCTGATTTTAACAATGGTTATTCCTTCTTTCACTGAATCCACTGACACACTTAGATGAATCCCTGAGATCACACACCTAACAAGCTTCTTGTCATACTTGTCATTGAACAATACACCCTGTGTCCGTTTAGTTTCTTTACCTTTACTGCTTTCTGTTGTTGTTCAACATTTCTACACATTACCGATAAAGTGCCTGTCTCATTTCTCAATTTTTTAGCACACATTACCTCCCCAATATCTTTATGTAGAGTTTTGGTCAGTAGGATTGGACTTACAATACCTTGAACTCATCTTCACTCCTTTTCATTGTAGTTGCTCCCTTATCACTGTCATTATCATCCGATTTGTCTCTATCCCTATTTCTAAATTTCTTTTTAACTACTTTCCACTTTTCCACAATCTTGCGCCCAACATCCATCTCCCCAACCAACTTCCATGAGGATCCATCATTTCCTAACCCCTGACCATTTACAGTCCAGTTGTTGCCAACCCCCTGAAACTCATCGCCAACAGCCAGCCGTCTTTGCTCCGCCATTTGCGTTGCACCCTCAACCCAACTCTCCTATCTTGCTTAAAGAGGAAGTTTGCCTTGCCACTTCCGGGGTGACAGGAAGTGACCCGCATTTTAAATAATATATATTGTAACCCTCAAAATATCTTGTGATTGGTTTTAATTATATCTATATTATTCTGCATATGTCCAGTTCACTAGATTCACTAATTTTGGCTGTTTTGAGCTTTGAATTGACAACTCGCCTGAGCCACCCCAGTTGTGTATTTAGTAGTGGTATGTTCTAATTCCAGGGGCGTTCTTCAGAGCTATATCGACGGTAGGTTTCAGTTGTTGGAGGAGCTAGATCTGGTAGGACGTAAGTCTGTAAAAAGCTCTAGTGACTAGAAGAGAAAAGTCAACCTATTTAATTCAATTCAATTCGGTTTTATTTATTACTTCATTTTTTTTACTCTCATGTCAATTTCTTTTTTATATAGAATATATATCTTATATCTATATTTTATATAGTATTACATTTTTCTTCAATTTTGATTTTGTTAACAGTTCTTGTTCTTGCCAAAGGGCCTTAATTGGGAATATAAATTAAAAAAAATAAAAACACATCTCCAACTCATCTGAGTCTTTTTCACTTGCTTGACTACTGGCTGCATCTACCCACAACAATATGAATTTGCCGTTTCCTGTGTTTACCGATGTTGCTGCTTCATAATGATGCCAACAATGACATCGGGGGAGGGGGGGGGGGGGGGGGGGGGGGGGGGGGGGGGGGGGGGGCAGCTTGTCAAAGTTTTACCAGTCCCTTCCCATGAAGAACGGAACACTGGATGAAAGTTTTAACGGTAATGAATGTAGAATTTACACTGACTCAACGCTATTACTTACTCTATGTCTCTAGTGTCGCTGAATACTGACTCAACATTTTTACTCTTATTTTGAAGTGGCTTATCAAAGGTTTTACTTCCTAAAATAAGAGCTTGCTACAAGTACGGTTTTTGTGGTTTGTTTTTAAGCCCAACATTTAACCCAATTCTTTGAATGACAATTGGCAATTACATGTACCTTTGTGTGCATCCCCATATAAACAAACTTAAACAGGCATGACAAATAGAGGCCAGTGCAATATCACACAGAATTTAACGGTAATTACAGGATGTGCTTTGGTTCAGTTTCTGTCTTTGGCCAGTAGCCTCATAACTATGGATGGGCATCCACATGGAAATGTGCCAATGTGGGGGTTGATCAGTTAGCGTGCAGATGGATAAAATAATATCCCAAGTGTAGGACTCAAAAACTCCTTTTTCCCTCATGCCATCAGACTCTACAACTCCTCACTGGGGGGGGAGTGTTAGGGTAAGGAGGACTGTACAGAACAGGAACAAAGAAAATGAGTGGTCGCCACTCTTTCACTGTGCAAATAAGTAGTTAGTAATCTACTTACATAAATACCTAGACACTAACTGCTCTTAACTGTTAATTTATAATTTTTTTTTATAGCTAAAAGTTTATTGTTATTGTTATTTGATACTGTTTTTTCTATACTGTATTTTTTATACCTCGTTATTTCCTATTCAAGTGTTTTCTAAGCTGAAATTTGCTGCTGGAAATTCAATTTCCTTGCAAAAGTCATGCCAAAAGGATCAATAAAGAGCGTCTAAGTCTATATACTGTAGTAACCATCTAAAATTGCAGGGACCAAACAGGAACTCAGTCAATCAGGTATCAGCTACTGCCCCTGTCACGGCCCAGCTGGCAGTTTTAGATGGCTGCTATTGTATAATGCCAGGCCCAGATCACAGGCAGTATCTCTGTCAGTCTTTTGTGGTTTTCCTTTTCTTGCTTGTGGCGGGAAAACGTGCCTACACAACTGCACTGCGGTGTGCAGAATTGCAGGGCAACATTCACTGAGGCTTTTGCAACTGTTTTTCAGATTTGACGAATTCTGCCCGACACGCATGCACGGCGTATTTATCAAGTAGAAGCTGCAGGCCGGATCTTCAGTTATACTCCCAAACAGACGCATACACAGTCAGCTGCGTAGTAGTTCTGTTTATACTAGGAGATAAGACATTCAGGCCTCTCTGTATTCTCGTGAGACATCCGACATATCACTGCCTTCCACCTGCTGTAACCAACTGCTCTGGTAGCTTGTGTTTCATTCGGTGCCTTGTCTGCATCTGAAACATTATTTCCCATAAAGGTTGTTTGACTACTTTTGAATCAATAAATCAGTTGAACAAAAATATTTGTTTTCAACGCAAATGGTGGTGGATCACATTCAACGCTGGGATTCAAAAATGGAGTTATACTGTCTCTCCTGTCCTGACTTCTACTAAATAGACTTAGACTTCTGTTATTGATCCTTTTGGGATAACTCCCGCAAGGAAATTGAAATACAAATTCTGTCCAATATTGTCATAATGATTGAATATCAACTCATTTTTGGTTGTGTTTTTTACAAAAACACCCCTCTTTTGGTCACCGGGGGCAGTCCCGATTCAATTCAATTTTATTTATATA
>NC_045745.1:1708423-1708546 GCF_008692095.1 Etheostoma spectabile | reverse complement strand
ACAACAACAGTTATCTCATTGCGCATTTCATAAAAGAGCAGATCTAGACTGTGTTTAACGCTAAAATGATGCATTTGCATTAAGAACATACATTTGCACGCCAATGTTCACTCACATGCACAT